>NC_036866.1:1468978-1473033 GCF_002910315.2 Salvelinus sp. IW2-2015 | reverse complement strand
TCTGTCTGTCTGTCTGTCTGTCTGTCTTCTGTCTGTCTGTCTGTCTGTCTGTCTGTCTGTCTGTTGTCTGTCTGTCTGTCTGTCTGTCTGTCTGTCTGTCTGTCTGTCTGTCTGTCTGTCTGTCGTCAGTCAGTCAGTCAGTCAGTCAGTCAGTCAGTCAGTCAGGGTCAGTCAGTCAGTCAGTCTGTCTGTCTGTCTGTCTGTCTGTCTGTCTGTCTGTCTGTCTGTCTGTTGTCTTTCGTTCTCGCTCTCTCTCTGGTTCTCGTTCTCTCTCGCTCTCTCTCGTTCTCTCTCCCTCTCTCTCTCCCTCTCTCTCCCTCTCTCTCTCGTTGTCTCTCCCTCTCTCTCTCGTTCTCTCTCCTCTCTCTCTCTCTCGTTCTCTGTCTCTGTCTCGTTCTCTCTCTCTCTCTCTCTCCTTCTCTCTTTTTTCTATCTTCTACCGGTGCTGGGTGATGAGCCCCCCACCCCCTCCCTAACGACTGTTTCCCACCATCCGGCAGGGGCCTACACCTTCTCCACCACAGCTTTAACGGTTTATAACCACTTCCACCTCCTCCTCCTCAGCCCGGCTGCCTGTTTGGATTGGGGTTATATGCCTGCATCTCGCAGTTGTCAAGCCTGCAGGCAGACCCGATAGCATCGCAAAGGAAAGACATGCTGCCGCTTTAAAGCGTAGAGGGAAAGGAGGGAGGTGTGGAGTGGAGGGGAGGTCTGGGGCCCAACATGTGTGCTGTGGCTGAACCACCAGATGTGTACCAGGCATGGGAACGCTCCAAGAACTCTCCCCACAGTGATGTCCATTTATGGAGGTCGAAGCACCTCTCTGTCGGTCTCCTGCAGTGTTTTGGTACACGATCGATAGCTTGATAGCTTACAGTTTATAGCCTTTGCTAAGTTATGGCCTTCTGGGGCTGAGCGAAACTTAAAGTGAGCTCATGTGTCAAGTCATTTTCACAAAGGACGTGACTGTCTGCACAACTGCAGACTTTTCGAAATACCACTAAAAGGTATTTTCATCACGACTTAGATTAAAGGAGAGGTAACCTCTGTTTCAGGTCCACTCCTATGAGCACAACATGTTGAAAGGACATTGAAAATATGTTAAGAAGATGCTGAAAAGATGATTAAAAGACATTGAAAACACATATTTTGGGGGTTGAAAAGACACAAAAACATTCTCAGTGGAAATATTCAGCCATATTGATCACAAAGATTCGCTTATAGACCTGAAATCTCTACAGTTGTCTCAAACGATCCCAATATGCAAGATGCCATTTCTGAACATCAAAATGATCCCAATAATATATATATATATATATATATATATATATATATATATATATATATATATATGTAACTGAATACAGTATATACGTAACTGAATATACTATATAACTGAAAATACTATATATAACTGAATACTATATATATAACTGAATACAGTATATAACTGAATATACTACATATAACTGAATACAGTACATAACTGAATATAATATCTGACTGAATATACTACATATAACTGAAAACAGTATATAACTGAATATACTATATAATGACATACAGTACTGTATTTGATCTATCTAGAAGCAGAGATACATGTCGTTATACCATACCAGTGAGTACGAGCGGCCTATACTGTAAATCACACAATGATTACAGATGCCATGCTAACTACAGAGTAACAGCCGTGATAATGGGTTAGACATGAATACAGTATTTTACATTCACTGAAAGAATGGACTCCTTTTGTTTACTGTATCCCAAAAGCCTTGAATTCAAGGAAATCTTAAAGTTTACCAAGTGATGTCTTCAAAAACCCACAGCTTCTATTTTTGACCTCTTGTTTACTTTACTGTATTTCAAATGTACAGTCCTGGTCCCCTCCGTGGCTAACCTCAATTCCCCTACCGCACCCCTCTCGTACCCTCTCTGTACCACCAACCCTGAAACCCCCCCATACCCTCTCTGTCCACCAACCCTGTAACCCCCCCCCCACGTACCCTCTCTGTCCCCCACCCCTGTAAACTCCCCCCCTCGTACCTCTCTGTCCCACCACCCCTTTAAACTCCCCCCTCGTACCCTCTCTGTCCCACCACCCCTGTAAACTCCCCTCGTACCCTCCTCTGTCCCACCACCCCTGTAAACCTCCCCCCCGTACCATCTCTGTCCCCACCAACCCTGTAACCCCCCCCCCGTACCCTCTCTGTCCCACCACCCCTGTAAACCTCCCCCCCGTACCCTCTCTGTCCCACCACCCTGTAACCCCCCCCCCCCCCCCGTACCCCTCTGTCCCCACCCTGTAACCCCCCCCCCGTACCCTCTCCTGTCCCACCACCCTTGTAAACCCCCCCCCCGTACCCTTCTGTCCCACCACCCCTGTAAACCTCCCCCCGTACCCTCTCTGTCCCACCACCCTGTAAACCCCCCCCCGTACCCTCCTCTGTCCCCACCACCCTGTAAACCCCCCCCGTACCCTCTCTGTCCCACCACCTGTAAACCTCCCCCCGTACCCTCTCTGTCCCACCAACCCTGTAACCCCCCCCCGTACCCTCTCTGTCCCCAAAACCCTGTAACCCCCCCCCCCCCCCCCCCGTACCTCTCTGTCCCACCACCCTGTAAGGGGCATTGTGTGTGTGTGTGTGTGTGTGTGTGTGTGTGTGTGTGTGTGTGTGTGTGTGTGTGCGTGCGTGCGGGCCGTGCGTGCGTGCGTGCGTGCGTGCGTGCGTGCGTGCGTGCGTGCGTGCGTCTGTCTGTCCATCCGTGTGCATGTGTCTCCTTCCTGTCTGCCTGTCTGTTTATATGCATGTGGTGTGCGGCAGAAACGTTTTTACCGGTGTGTGTTAGGCCAGTGTTTATTCCGGTGTGTGAGAGAGTGTGTAAGGGTGCGTGTAAGAACATCCAGCCGCCGCCCCCCTCTACCTCCTCCCCCTCCCCAGCACTGCCCAGACTGGTACACCCTGTTCTCTAGTGAGAAACTGGACTGTCATTTCCTGGCACAGGATATTGTACGGTGGATTTAATTGGTCTTTGCTTCAAAATGGAAAAGGAATACATAGAAATAGGCCCTAGTTTTTTCTTTTTTTTTTAATGATCACGTGAATAATAATTTCTCATGGATTATCAATATTTCTGACAGAAGGTACGGCATGGCTTGGCATTTGTCCATTTTTCCGGTTCAAAATGGAAAAGGAATACATAGAAATAGGCCCTAGTTTTGTGTTTTTTTTTTATGATCACGTGAATAATAATTTCTCATGGATTATCAATATTTCTGACAGAAGGTACGGCATGGCTTGGCATTTGATTTCCACGGCAATTTCCAACCGTCTATTAAGGGAAACATTAGTGCCTGTTAGCTAAGGTGATTGGGATGAGGTTGAGGATGGGTTAAACCCGCGAGAGACAGCTCCGAACATCACGGGTTCAATTACAGTGCTAAGCATGTTTGTGTTTCTGGTTTAGCCCTATTCTAAACCTTAGCCCTATCCTAAACCACTCAGAATGAATGCCTAAACTCAAGTTTTGGTTTCCCTATTGCGCAGTTTGATTGACAGTTAACAGACAGCAAAATACTGCCTAATTTAAAGGGCAACGCACTCCCTAATCTCGGTTGCCTGCAGATATGACATAATGTGTTCCCTCACTGAACGGATAACAGAATTGATAATGATACTAGTCTATAGTGTCAATCACAGAACACCTAAATTCTTTGTTTTAAGAACTGTTTGGTATTTACACAGGGTTTGGTATTTACACAGGGTTTGGTATTTACACAGGGTTTGGTATTTACACAGGGTTTGGTATTTACACAAGGGTTTGGTATTTACACAGGGTTTGGTATTTACACAGGGTTTGGTATTTAAACACAGGTTTTGGTATTTACACAGGGTTTTGGTATTTACAACAGGTTTGGTAATTTATCAAGGGTTTGGTATTTACACAGGGTTTGGTATTTACACAGGGTTTCCATATGAGGGAACTAAATGGTGGACACAGACATGTAACGGTGGCTCCCTTGTCTGCTGCCTGTCTGTCCATCTTCACTTTGGTTC
>NC_036866.1:1457998-1468953 GCF_002910315.2 Salvelinus sp. IW2-2015 | reverse complement strand
AAACCCCCCCTAAGTGGCGCTCCAGCGCGCCCACACAAAGTCCTAGGGGGGTCAGGTGGATCTGCCAACCGTTGTGCTCAGGCTTCGGCGAGCGGTCCCCCACCCCCATAGTCAAATCCCGATTACGTTCTCCCTCGCTGCCCCTCTTATTATACCACTAATTTAAGGGCACCAGATCAAGGACGCTCGGGACAGGGTTTACTCAGGACAGCAGGTAGCTAGACAGGGATGCTCAGGATGAAGTAGCTCGGTTAAGAACGTAGACTAGATAGAGGCGCTCGACTGAAGGCGCTCCGGACTGAGTGAGCTCGACAGAGAGGCGCTTTACTGAGAGCAGTTTGAAATGTATGACGGTCGGACGTCATGAGGCGAGGCTCTCGTCTCATGCGGGCTCCGTCCTCTGGACGTATGCAGTACGGTTGGCTCATGCAGGCGACGCTTGGCGTATGGCGTGAACGGCTCTGGCACGTCATGCGCTGACTCAGACTCATGAGGCTGACGGCTAAACGCTATGGGTCGCTGACTGGTCTTGGTGCTATGGCGCTGCGGCTCTGGTGCTCATGCACTACGCTCGGAGCTCATGGCTCACGGGCGCTGGCAGAGTCCTGTCTGGCTGGCTTGGGGCAGATCCTGTATGGTTGGCGCTTGCGATTCTGTTTGTTGGGGCGGCACTCTTTGGTTGGCGCTACTGCATCTGTCTGGTTGTCGGCATCTGAGTCGTCGGTTGCGGATCTGCAATCCTGTCTGGTTCGGTCTGCAGATCCTGTCTGGTATTGCGCTCTGGCAATCCTGTTGTTGGGGCTCGCAGATTCTGTGCTGGTGGCGCTTGGCAGCTGTACTTAGTGCTCTACGGTCTGATGACGAACGCTCTACGGCTCGGTGCAGAACGCGGTCTATGCTCGACAGCGATGCTCAGATCGCACTGCAGGGACTGTAGATGGCGCTGGGGAGTCGGATTGGCTCATGATGGCGCTGGGGAACGATATGCTCAATGTGGGACGGATGGTCAGATCGCTGGGAGGATGCTGATGCCGCTATGGGCGTGTCGATCGTATGGGACGGATGTCAGATGGCGCTTGAGTAGCACGCTTGGCTCCGATGCGCTGGGGAATGGATGTCTGCAATAAGGTCATGTGACCTAGTAGCGTGTGCCGAACTGACACCGGGTAAGACCGACCTTCATGCTAGTGCGCGGGAGGACCAGGGCACAGTCACCTCTCAAGACCGCACTATAGCTGGGCGTGTACGGCGCGGAGTCACTGGCTGAGACCGCACATAGGAAGAGGCGTGGAGAGGAACAGGCTCTGAAAATACTGAAGCCTGCGTGCGTTGGTTGTGGCACTGTGGTTACTGGGCTGGGGCGGAAGTAGCGGCAGAATACCGGACCGTGCAGGGATGCTGGCTTCCGATTGGTTTGCTGCCCACCTACTGTGAATGCTCGCCGTCGCCAACACATTGCGGGAGGTGGTACCCGCCCGGGCTATGTAGGCGAACCGGGAACCATGCAGTAAGGTTGGTGCATGTTAGCACTCCGAGAGACCCTAGGGACAGGGCGTTGAGCGGCTATTACACTGGATCAATCCCATAGCCTACCAGTGGGGAGGTGGAATACCCCACCCTTGACACCTACAGACACGTCTCTCTACTGCGTAAACCGGCGTTTGGGTACCCCAGCTCTCCACGGTTAGCCTGGGAAGTGGGCGCAGTTCCTACTGCCCTTGCCACTACCTTGGCCACACCTCTTAGGCCCCCAAGGAATTTTGGGTTCGTCTCGCTTCCAGGCCACGTCTCCTTCTGACTCCTCTACCACCTCCTTGCTCTCGCTGCTTCATTCCTCGCGAGCCGATTATTCCCGATGTGAGCCCGTGTCTTTTCCTCCATACTTCGCCAAGTCCATGAGTCCCTGATTCTTCGCCGTGCTCAGACTTGCCTCGCTTGTTCTGATGGTGGTGGTTCTTAAGGTTTCCTCTTCCTCTTCATCTGAAGAGAGGGGTGATTCGACCAAGGCAGGTTGGATTGACAAATAATTTATTAACAAGCAAAAACGAGACAACTTGAATAATAACTAACAACGATGTAGAAACTACGTAGACTTATGTACTCGAAGATCCGAACAGGAATGATAATAACGAAACGAAAAAACCGAACACAGTCCGCTGGTGACTAGACACAGGAGCAACCCCAAAACTGGAACTATTATATGATTCTCATCGAGGAGATGCAAAACACCTGCCTCTAATTGAGAACTATTGTACCCATTAAACATGAACAGAAACTGACTGCCACCCAACAGTCTGCAATCTAAACAATACAAACTAACCAGAAAACAGTCGAACGTGACGAACCAACGATTTCAAGTCGAATCTTTTTCCCCATTGCGTTGCACCTGTAGTCTGCTTTTTTGTATGGCAGTTGTGAGCGTGGCTTTCTTTGCTGAGCGCCTTCGTTTGTGGTATGGAGTCGTTTTATGTGGATATAGTTTTGTACTTTTCCTCCAGCATTTCATCAGGTCCTTTGCTGTGTTCTGGGGATTGATTGCATTTCTCACAGTTTTTTCAGGAGACGAACGGTCTTTCTGAGGTATGATGGCTGCCGTGGCAATTGTGTTTATATGGTATTTGTTGTACGATGACGTGGTACCTTCAAGGCGTTTGGAATTCTCCCAGGATGAACCATACTTTGGAGTCTTGGCTGATTTCTTTTGATTTTACCCTGAGTCAGCAAGCGGCACGGAAGTTGTTAGGGCTAATTATCCACAGGTAACCTCCAATTGACTTCAACTGATTCATTAGCGTATCAGAGCTTCTAAGGCAATACATTTTTCTGGAATTTTCCAAGTTGTTTAAGCCAGTCAACTTAGTTGGACTGTAAACTTCCTACCCACTGCATTGTGATACCGTATTATAAGTGACATTCTGTCTTAAACAAATTATTGGAAATAATTACTTGAGTTCTGCACGAAGTAGATTGTCTACCGACGTCCAAACTATAGTTGTTTACTCTTAGGGATCCCTTAACGCCCGAATCGCGTTAGCGTGATAGATTTACAACATCCGTACAGTAATGAGAGCGCAATTAACTACAGATTAAATATTTACTTCTATACGATACAAGTGATACATCAATAAGCTTCTTCTTGTAATCAGCACTTTATTTAGCGCTTTCCGAGCACACATCGATTATCTGAGGACGCGCCCCGATCAAAACATAAAACATTTTTCAACACAGTGCCGACACGATAGAATGGATGAAAATGTCGATTTATTTGGCGATTGATCAGAAATTACCCGGTTTCCAACTCACCACATGACTACCAATATCTAATATGTGTATATTCTAATATTATCTAATAGTAATTGGTCCAAACATTTCAAACATCGTTTTCTATCCCTCATGGTCCTAATGTATCAATTCAATTAAGACGAAAATGTTCATCAGAGAAATACCGAAGCCCTCTTACACGCCCAAAAGATTGAGTCTCTGAGGACACATGGAAGAGACTCTTCTTAATTCTCAACAAAACAATCGAACCATTTCTAAAGTTTTTACATTAGTGGATATAGGAACTTGCATCTGTCCCTATAATCGAGGGTTTATAGCAGAGCATTGGAAACACAATGACGCTCCAAACCAAACAATTCTGATGGTGTTCTCAGTTTACCTGCCAATCATGTTTAAGGTTGTAGTAAATTTGACTTACGTTCTCAGCGTGTCTTGCGATTGACAAATACATTGATATATTATTTAACAGTTTCTGTTGTAACATATTCAACGTTTTTCGCTTGTGTATGTGGATTCTGTAGAGGTTTACAGAAGTGATTTAGTGTGAAATTGTTGGGAGATGAATGGTCTGTGCTTTGTCTTTGTTGGATATGTTAGGCACCGAGGGAAAGCTCAAGGCTCTCTGCCATTCTCTTATAATGAGAGGTTCCGTTGATTATTTGTTACACACGAACAGTGTCAGGGCATTCAAACTGCTTTTCCGCACCAGCTGACAGAAAGTGCGGGGAGTGAAAACACAATCGTCTGACTCTTTGTCTGTTTGTCCCGTCTCCTGCTGCCTCGTCTGTTCTGTCTGTCTGTCTGTCTGTCTGTGTCTTGCTCTGTCTGTTGTCTGTCTGTCTGTTGTCTGTCTCGTCTGTCTGTCTGTCTGTTCTGCTGTCTGTCTGTCTGTCTTGTCTGTTCGTTCTCCGCTCTCTTGTTCTGTTCTCTCCTCGCTCTCCCTTTCCTCTCCCTCTCTCTCTCCCTTCTTCCCTCTCTTCTCGTTGTCCTCCCTCTCTCTCTCGTTCTCTCTCTCTCTCTCTACTCTCGTTCTCTGTTCTGTTCCGTTCTCTCTCTCCTCGTCTACTATCTTCTTTTTCTATCTTACCGTACTGGTGATGAAGCCCACCCTACACCTAACGACTGTTTCCAGCCATCCGCAGGCCTAATTCTGCACCATTAACGGTTTTAACACTTCCACCTCCTCCTCCAGCCCTGCCTGTTTGGATTGGGTTAATATGCCTTTGCATCTCGCGTTGTCAATCTCGCAGACGATGCTCGCACGGAAGACATGCTGCCCGTTTCAGCTGAGGAAAGGGGAGGTGGGTGAAGGGATTCTTGGGCGAGTGTCTGTGGCTGAACCACATGTGTCAGCATGGACCGCTCCAAACTCTCCCACAGTGATGTTTCATTTATGAGTCGAACTTCTCTTTCGGATCTGCAGTGGTTTGGTACGATTCGTAGACTTGATTAGTTACAGTTTATAGCCTTTGCTATTTGCCTTCTGGCCCTGAGAAATTAAAGTGGTATTGTCAGTTTTTCAAAGGCTGACGTTCTGCAAACGCAGATTTTCGAATCACCACTAAAAGTATTTTCATTCACCTTAGATTAAAGAGGTAACTCTGTTTCAGCCATCCTTCGGCACACATGTTGAAAGACATTGAATTGTTAGAAGATGCTGAAAAGATGATTAAAGCATTGAACTTTTTGGGGGTGTGAAAAGACACGAAACATATTCGTGAAAATATCCATAGTTGATCACAAAGATTGCTTATGATGAAATCTACAGTGTCTCAAACGAATCCCAATATGCAGAGCCATTCCCTGAACATCAATTCCCATATATATTATAATATATATTATATATATACATATTATATAATATACTATTTTTTGTAAATAACTGATACGTAATACGTACGATATATATTTAATGAATCTGATATAATGATTATATATATATACTGATACAGTATATAACTGATATCACTATAAATAAATATACAGTAACATAACTAAATCAATATCTGACTGATATACTACAATACCTGAAACAGATATATAGAAATACATATGAATGAATACATATGTATTTATACTATCTAGAAGCAGGAAAGGTTTATCCATACCAGTAGTACGAGCGTTCTGTATCACACATGATTAACAGATCCTGCTAATACAGCAGTAACAGCCGTAGATAGGGTTGACCTATCAGCTTTTACATCTCCGAAAGAATGGACATCCTTTTGTTTCTGTATCCCAAAAGCCTTGAATTCAAGGAATCTCTAAAGTTTCAAGTGAGTGCTTTCAAAAACCCACAACTTCTATTTTTGACCTCCTTGTTTACTTTACTGTATTTCAAATGTACAAGTCCTGGTCCCCTCCGTGGCTAACCTCACATTCCCCCTACCGCACCCCTCTCGTACCCTTCTGTACCACCAACCCTGAAACCCCCCCCATACCCTCTTCTGTCCCACCAACCTTAACCCCCCCCCGTATCTTCACCACCCTGTAAACCCCCCTGTACCCTCTCTGTCCAACACCCCTGTAAACTCCCCCTCGTACCTCTCTGTCCACACCACCCCTGTAAACTCCCCTCGTACCCTCTCTGTCCACCACCCCTGTTAACCTCCCCCCGTACCATCTCTCGTCCCACAACCCTGTAACCCCCCCCCCGTACCCTCTCTGTCCACCACCCCTGTAAACCTCCCCCCCGTTCCTCTCTGTCCCACCAACCTGTAACCCCCCCCCCCCCCCTCCTCTCTGTCCACCACCCGAACCCCCCCCCCCCCGTACCCTCTCTCCCACCACCCTGTAACCCCCCCCGTACCTCTCTGTCCCACCCCCTGTAAACTCCCCCCCGTACCCTCTCTGTCCCACCATCCCTGTAAACCCCCCCCCGTACCCTTCTGTCCACCACCCTGTAAACCCCCCCCCGTACCTCTCTGTCCACCACCCTGTAAACCCCCCGTACCTCTCTGTCCCACCAACCTGTAACCCCCCCCCGTACCTCTCTGTCCACCAACCCTGTAACCCCCCCCCCCCCCCCCCGTACCCTCTCTGTCCCACCACCCTGTAGGGGCATGTGTGTGTGTGTGTGTGTGTGTGTGTGTGTGTGTGTGTGTGTGTGTGTGTGTGCGTGCGTGCGTGCGTGCGTGCGTGCGTGCGTGCGTCGGCGTGTGTGCGTGCTGCGTGTGGCGTGCGTGGTGCGTCTGTCTGTCCATCGTGTTGCATGTGTCTCCTTCTGTGCCTGTCTGTTTATATGCACTGGTGGTGGCGGCAGAAACGTTTTTACCGGTGTGTGTTAGCCAGTGTTTATTCCGGTGTTGATGGGAGTGTGTAAGGGTGCGTGTAAAATCCAGCCGCCGCCCCTCTACCTCCTCCCCTCCCCGCACTGCCCAGACTGGTACACGCTGTTCTCTAGTGAGAACTGGCTGTCATTTCCTGGCACAGAATATTGTACGGTGGATTTAATTGGTCTTTCTTCAAAATGGAAAAGGAATACATAGAAATGGCCCTGTTTTGTGTTGTTTTTTTTTATTGATCACGTGAATATAATTTCTCATGGATCATATATTTCTGACGGAAGGTACGGCATGGCTTGGCATTTGATTTCCACGGCAATTTCCAACCGTCTATTAAGGGAAACATTAGTGCCTGTTAGTAAGGTGATTGGGAGTGTTGAGGTGGGTAATCCGCGAGAGACAGCTCCGAACATCACGGGTTCAATTACAGTGCTAAGCATGTTTGTGGTTTCTGGTTTAGCCCTTTCTAAACCTTAGCCCTATCTAACCACTCAGAATGAATGCCTAACTCAAGTTTTGGTTTCCCTTGCAGTTTGATTGACAGTAACAGACAGCAAAATACTCCCTAAATTTAAAGGCAACGCACTCCTATCTCGGTTGCCTGCAGATATGACATAATGTGTTCCCTCACTGAACGGATAACAGAATTGATATGTACTAGTCTTAGTGTCCAATTACAGAACACCTAAATTCTTTGTTTTAGACTGTTTGGTATTTACACAGGGTTGTGATTTACAAGGGTTTGGTATTTCAAGGGTTTGCTTATCAGGTTTGGTATTTACACAGGGTTTGGTATTTACACAGGGTTTGGTATTTACACAGGGTTTGGTATTTACACAGGGTTTGGTATTTACACAGGGTTTCCATATGAGGGACTAAATGGTGGACACAGACATGTAACGGTGGCTCCCTTGTCTGCTGCCTGTCTGTCCATCTTCACTTTGTTCTCTGTGCCAAGGCTTCACCCCAAATCTCTTAATAACCTTATGGTGGCCTCACACACACACACACACATGCACCAGTGGAGGCTGCTGAGGGGAGGCCGGCTCATAATAATGGCTTGAACGGAGCAAATGGAATGGCATCAAACACATGGAAATCATGGAAACCATGGAAACCATGTGTTTAATGTATTTGATAGCGTTCCACCTATTCCGCTCCTGCCATTACCAAAAGCTCGTCCTCCCCAATTAAGGTGCCACCAACCTCCTGTGACACGCATAATCTCGCTTTCTGTCTCTCTCTCTCATATCCACCATCTGTTTTAACAGGGCGCATGGAGGTACAGCTCTCAATCTGCTCTCCTTCAACTCTCTTTCCAAATCCTTTATCCCCCCCCCAAAAAAAATATATATATAATTTACAAAGGAAGAGTCTCTCTCCTGCTGAATTTCTGAACTCCAGCCGTAGTCATGCCAACGACTGCCAACTTTGTCTTTGAGAAGGGGTAGAAAAGACGAGGGGAAGAACAGGCATTGTAGTATTGGTATTAATGGTGTCAGCACACTAGCTAAGTAAATAACTTGTTCTGGGGGACAGTTAGACATTTACTGGGGGGAGTCCTAAATAATGAGGGTTGTGTTCTTTTTAATTTGTAACTTTTTTGTTGTTGTTATTTTTTGTTGTAATTTGGGCTGGGTTGTGTTCTTTTTTATTGGGCACAGGGGAGGGTAGTGCATTTATTCCCTGATTTTACATTTGCTATTTTTGTCAGGCTTTACTAAATCATTTCTTCCATCCTAGACAAATGTCTTCGTCTGTTTGCATGCGCCTCTCCTATGTCAAGGGGTTTTGGTATTTCCCTTTTCCGAGCGCTAATTTACTATSCCACAGGTCAATATAGTCTACAAGTCTAACTGTATATCCTGCCCTCTATCCACCATTCATAGTGACAATAGGGGTAGGTGGATCGTTTTGTCCGGATATGCAATAGGCTAACAGGCAATCATACCACACATTAAAAAACCATTCAAAGCTGCATCAATYTTTTAACAATAACCAATCGGAATAGCTGATAGGTAGCAGAGAGTCCAGGTGCATCATTGTACATAATAGAACAGTYAAGACATGAGACATGCAGATCATAAAGCTCCGCTATTGATCTTGTTTAGGGATCATAGAATTATTCCTACGTAGACTATAGTAACCTACGATACCACAAATGTAATGAAGAGTTACAATAATTGCTCAACAGCTCTGTGATTTGAGTGTTTCATTCCATGTATTCCATTTGGATCAGTTGTGGGGTCTATACTCTCGGCAGMTTTATAAGGTCAGTAGCAGGCCAGTCTGGATGTATTTGTACTTCTGATACTGTGATGTGTTGTCTGTAGCAGATCATCATTATCCCAAGTCGTCCTATAGTAATGTGGCTACATACGCTTCCAATTGGCCTAGTTATTCAGGGAAGCTTAAAAGGTGCTAACACAAGGGCCGCGATAAACGTCAGTTGAACGGCTGTCGCCTGCCGTGTGTATAGCTCAGTGGTCCCGGTTGTTGTCAGCTCCAACGTTGTCATCATTTTTTTTAGGGGGACCCTGGTCCTGTGGACCCTAAAGGGTGCACATTTTTTTGTGTTTGCCTTAGTAATACACAGCTGATTCAAGTGATCAACTCATCATCAAGCTGGTATTTATGTATTCATTTGTGATGCTATCTTTGATATGATCCCGCTATTGTCACATGCTACACACGCATATCTATCCAATGTTATCATCAACGAGAGTTGTTATACTTTAGTAATCTACAATGACCTGTTGATGTGAAAGTCTAATAATTATATTATATTCCTGACAGTTACCTTGCAACTGGAGATTCCTTCCAAAACGATTGCCTATAAATACCATGTAGAGCCACTGCACGGTTGGATGCATCATCAAGAGTGTGACCAGGGCCATCTTGGACAACCTTGTGGGGGAATTCATGCCTGTGCCAACCAAGGATAACTGGAGGGCCATCGCTGCTGACTTTGAAGAACGGTGGAACTTTTCTCATTGTCTAGGATCAGTGGATGGCAAGCATACACAGTATGGTCCTGAAAGCCCCCCCCCCCCTCTCCCCTGAAACTCACCCTGTACCTCCTCGAAGAGTACCGGGGACCCTAGCCCCATGTTTTTGTGAGTAACAAGGATTTTCCGTAGAAACCTCCCTGGAGCAAACATGTTTTTACACTGCTGCTACTCGCTGTTTATTATCTATGCATAGTCACTTTACAAGTTACCTTGACTAACCTGTACACCCACACATTGACTCGGTACCGGTACCCCCCTGTATATAGCCACGTTACTGTTATGTAATTTTCTTGTGTTATTTTTTTATATAAATATATTTTTTACCTTAGTTTATTTAGTAAATATTTTCTTAACTCTATTTCTTGAACTGCATTGTTGGTTAAGGGCTTGTAAGTAAACATTTCACGGTAAGGTCTACACCTGTTGTATTCGGCGCATGTGACAAATACAATTTCCCCTGGAGGAACAGGGTCTTCGACTAACGCCTCTCCCGAGCCAGGCTGACCGTCGAGTGCACCGTTGGCATTGTTGTGTCCCAGTGGCAGATGCACCGGCGAGTCATCGGGGTCCACCCTGCTTACGTAGAGGCGTGTCTGAAGGCTACCTGTGTRTTTCCTTCATAACTTCTGCTGTGTGCCAGAGGAGAGTCCTGCTGTTCTGCAAGACGTTGGGATGGGGGCCAACAACGCAGCACGGAAGGCAATCCGTGTGCGGGAGCTCTTCACCTCCTACTTCTTCGAGGAGGATGCTGTTCCCTGGCAACATCTTCTGCCATACGRTGCACTATGCACAACCAAAGGCTCTTTTGAGAGCCACCCACATTGTAATTAAAGTGTTGTTCAATGTATGCCATGTCAACTGCAGTTATTTAATTCCCAGTTTCTCTCCCTTTGATTTCTATTTCTCAGGTGAGGGTGTTGTTCAGGTAAGGGTGATGTCTTCACAAAAAAAACAAAGCAGGTTCTTTAATAAAAAATTAAAAAATCACACTTAGATACCCTACAACCCACATCTACACAGTTGTCTATTAATCCCATCAATGGATTGCCTGTGTTTTGCAGTAAGCACTAAGCAGGCTCTGGTGTATAACGGTGTGGGGCTGTGCGCTCCTTCCATCTTCAAAGAATGGGCAAGAGGACCAGTAAGACACTCCACTATTTATATTTATGTAACTACACTATATTTGTTAGTGTTCATACAGTATGTGTGTGTGTGTGTGTGTGTGTGTGTGTGTGTCTTGTGCATGTTTTTCAGTATGCAGTACTCTGCAGCCACTCAGTGTGGACACTGTGGACGCCAGGTGGGACACAGATAGATTTCTGTTGAACACTTTCTCTTTAATTACTTTATTTTCTCAATAACTTCCTCCCTCCCTGAC
>NC_036866.1:1450898-1457973 GCF_002910315.2 Salvelinus sp. IW2-2015 | reverse complement strand
GACTTCCTGTGCGCATGTGGGGGGTGACGCCCTGCCTGCGTTTCTCCAATAGACTTCCCTCCCTCCCTGACTTTTCTCAATAACAGTCTCCCTCCCTGACTTTTCTCAAAACTCTCCCTCCCTGACGTTTCTCAATAACTTCCTCCCTCCCTGACTTTTCTCAATAAACAGTCTCCCTCCCTGACTTTCTCAATAACAGTCTCCCTCCTGACTTTTCTCATAACAGTCTCCCCTCCCTGACGTTTCTCAATAACCTTCCTCCCTCCCTGACTTTTCTCAATACATCTCCCTCCCTGACGTTTCTCAATAACATCTCCCTCCCTGACGTTTCTCAATAACTTCCTCCCTCCCTGACGTGTTCTCAACTAACTTCCTCCCTCCCTGACTTTTCTCAATAACCAGTCCTCCCTCCCGGTGACGTTTCTCAAAACAGTCTGCCTCCCTGAGCGGTTTCTCATAACAGTTTATATAATGTATAATACAAGCATCAAAATTTGAAAATGTGATTTTCCCCTTTGCTGATGATGTCTTGCATCCGGCTCTGATCGTAGTGTAATGACAACATGGCAGGAGAGTGAGCTCGTCCGATGGTGGTCGGCAACCCTCAACCTTCTTCAGTCTGTCTGTCTGTAGCCTGAGTGCATCAACTGTACCACAAAAGCTTGAAGTGGAAAAGTTGATCTACTTTTATATAATAGGGTCACTACAATTATTGTTATTTGAGATCGTAAACATTATTTGAGTACATTTTTCAGACTCTTGTTGGGAAAGTACTTTGAAAGAAAAAAAGATGAACCTCGAATTGGACCAGCCGTTGTGTTGTTTTTTGTCACTTGAGACTGGCGGGTATTACAATTCTGTATGGAACACATACAATAGGCTCTATCATCTGACAATGTGTTAAAACGCCACTAACCATCTGCACTTTTTTCTTACATTGGATCTTTTACTGTTTACATAGCATCGAGTACCACTGACGCTTACAGAATCTGCAGTAAGATAAACATTTCGCTTACTTCTATATAGTGAATCGGCAATCGCATGCCCACTTACACAGCAACGGCAAATCTTAGGAGCGCAATTACTGCATGTGATGTGTGATGTGTTTTACTGTCTCCGTCTCGTTCACTCAGGCGTTTTATTCAGGTCTCACAGTTGTTCCCTTTTTAAGGAGCACACAAAACACACAACACGACGAAAGAGAAGAGAGAGAGAGAGAGAGGAAGAGAGAGAGAGAGAGAGAGAGAGAGAGAGAGAGAGAGAAGAGAAGAGAGAAGAGAGAGAGAGAGGGCAGAGAGACAGAGAGGCGAGAGAGAGAGAGGCAGAAGAGAGGAGGCAGAAGAGCAGAGACGGCAGAGATGAAAGAGAGAGAGAGAGAAGAGAGAGCCGAGAGACGAGAGAGCAGAGAGAGGCGAAGAGAGGCAGAGCAGCGAGACAGAGGCAGAGAAGAGAGGCAGAATAGGCAGAGAGAGGCAGGAGAGAGAGAGAGCAGATAGAGAGAGCAGCGCCAGAGAGCAGAAGAGCAGGCATGAGAGAGGAGAGAGAGAAAGAGAGAGAACCGACGAGAGAGAGAGAGAGGAGAGAGAGAGAGAGGCAGAAGAGGAGTAGAGGGCAGAGATAAGAGCGCAAGAGAGAAGAGCGAGGGGCGAGAGAGAGAGAGGCAGAGAGGAGAGGCAGAGGAAGAAGGAGAGAGGAGAGCAGAGGAGAGAGGCAGAGAGAGCAGAGCAAGAGGCAGAAGAAGAGAGGGCAGAGAGAGAGGAGAGAGGGCCGGGAGGGGGGGGGGGGGGGGGGGGGGGGGGGGGGGGGGGGGGGGGGGGGGGGTGGGGGGGGGGGTGGGGGGGGGGGGGGGGGGGGGGTGGGGGAGGGGGGGGGGGGGGGTGGGGAGGGGGGGGTGGGGGGGGGGGGGGGGGGGGGGGGGGGGGGGGGGGGGGGGGGAGGGGGGGGGGGGGGGGGGGAGGGGGGAGGGGGGGGGGGGGGGGGGGGCGGGGGGGGGGGGGGGGGGGGGGGGGGGAGGGGGGGGGGGGGGGGGGGGGGGGGGGGGGGGGGGGGGGGGGGGGGGGGGGAGAGAAGAAGAGAGAGAGAGAGAGAGAGAAAGAGAGAGGAGAGAGAGAAGAGAGAGAGAGAGAGAGAGAGAGAGAGAAGGAAGAGAGAGAGAGAAAGACGAGAGAGAGGAGAGGAAAGAGAGAGAAAGAGAGAGAGAGGCTCACCCTCTATAATGGACTCCCTCGGTGGAGAGTAAAAAGCTCTGACACCATCAGACTTCACAGCCTCCAACAGAAAAAAGCAGGGAGCGCAAAGCCTTTTCTTCTGGCTGCCTCCTGCAAGGTGGTTGATATTACAATTCACATTCTGGACAGATGTGGAGGATCTCAGCACAGGCTTTAGCGCTACGCTAACTGTGCTAGCCCTTGTTAGTGGGTATTGTCTGAGTTTTTTTTTTTAAATGTCTTTGAGTCAGGCCTATTTGATTTGGGAAAGGATACAAAGGTGGGGGGGGTTTTTGCGCTTTAATTTTTTTTATTTGAGATTTGTGGATGTGGCCCTGAGGATGCAGCCTTGCTGCATCTTTTGGATGTGTTGATGCTCAACMTGGTTGTTGAGGACAACGTTCCAGCCAGGGAGAGTTGGTTGAAATGTTACGGCAAACAATGGCTGGATACAGGGTTTTTATGGATCCCAAATGGTCCATTTCAACCCAGCTGTTAAAACTTTTGTTATGGTCATATTTCAAGAGGCACAGCAGTGTGCTTCCTAAGTTTAGGTTTCCAGAGGAAGAAAGATCTGACCGCTTTAAGAGCCAAGCTTTTCACCATGTTACTGCTGTGCAGTACAGAACATATATATATATATCTGAATACCATTTAGCAGACGCTTTTATCCAAACGGGTACAAGTACGGGTGGTCCCTGGAATCAAATCAACTACCATGCTCTTTCAACTGAGCTACAGAACAGTACACGATTTTCATGAAACTGTTGTGAAATGACTTGTGCTTTGAGAGCTGCTATGTAGCAAATGTTTCAGAACAACAATGTCACAATAACTGACTTAAAACACCCCCCCCCCCCCAAAAAAAAGTATAATATTTACTATGTAACTACATTCAGTCATACTACTGACATAATATTTAGATAAATAGGATTTATATACCTCAATGTACCCATCTGGCTTGTTTAATAGAAAACAACACAAAAACACCCATGAAAAAGAAATAGACTTCAAATGTACACAGTTTTTGGTCAAAGACAATCCTAAGGAGATGAATAAGATGGTAAATGGACTGGTCCCATTGTGCCCTGGCCTGATATCTTATGCACTTTCATGTTATGTTGAAATATAGATCATAGGGGTCCCTGAACATAACCCAGTCCCTTCACAAGTACCAACAGCTGAATTATTCAACAGCCTCCTTGTAAGATGGGCTGGGATGGGAATGTTGTAGTGTTATTCTAGCGATACCATGTGGTTAATGTAACGTTACCGTAGGGTTAATGTAACGTTAACGTAAGGTTAATGTAACGTTACCGTAGGGTTAATGTAACGTTACCGTAGGGTTAATGTAACGTTACCGTAGGGTTATTAATGTAACGTTACCGCAGGGTTAATGTAACGTTACCGTAAGGTTAATGTAACGTTACCGTAGGGTTAATGTAACATTACCGTAGGGTTATTAATGTAACGTTACCGCAGGGTTAATGTAACGTTACCGTAGGTTTAATGTTACTGTAGCTCAAGTGCCAATGAGGTACAGTAACTTAACTGAGATTCCCTTTATCATGCCTTGAATTGACGGCCATCTTGGATTGACCTCCATCTTGGAATAACCTCCATCTTGGATCAACCTGCATCTTGGAATATCCTCCATCTTGGATTGACCTCCATCTTGGATTGACCTCCATCTTGGATTGTAAATAGGTTATGGAATGTGGATGGTTGGTAGTTGGATTGACCTCCATCTTGGATTGTAAATAGGTTATGGAATGAGGATGGTTGGTAGTTGGACTGACCTCCATCTTGGATTGTAAATAAGGATGGAATGTGGATGTTGGGAGTTGAGTGACCTCCATCTTGGATTGTAAATAGTTATGGAATGTGGTGGTTTGGTAGTTGGACTGACCTCCATCTTGGATTGTAAATAGTGTATGGAATGTGGATGGTTGGTAGTTGGAGTGACTCCATCTTGGATTGTAAATAGGTTAGGGAATGTGGGATGGTGGTAGTTGGAGTGACCTCCATCTTGGATTGTAAATAGGTTATGAATGTGGATGGTTGGTAGTTGGAGTGACCTCCATCTTGGATTGAGTAAAATAGGTGATGGAATGTGGATGGTTGGTAGTGGCTGACAGCAGCAAAGCAAGTCTAAAAGATAAATGTCATTATTTGGGGTGACGTGTGGTTTTAATTTCAGTTTCTATCAGGTCACATCTAAATAAATCATGTGGATGCTATCAGAGAGAGGCCCACCCTCAGAGGGCGAGGTAGAAACCTGCTACGTTAGGTTACATGGACCCAAACAAAGTTACAGACAAAGACATGATCTTATTTCACCATATTTTTATTTGTGTTGTGTGTGTGTGTGGTGGTGTGTGGTGTGTGTGGTTGTGTGTTGTGTGTGTGTGTGTGTGTGTGTGTGTGTGTGTGTGTGTGTGTGTGTGTGTGTGTGTGTGTGTGTGGGTGTTGTGGGTTGTGTGTGTGTGTGTGGTGTGTGTGTGTGTAAGTGTGTGTGGTGTGTGTGTGTGTGTGTGTGTGTGTGTGTGTGTGTGTGTGTGTGTGTGTGTGTGTGTGTGTGTGTGTGTGTGTGTGTGTGTGTGTGTGTGTGTGTGTGTGTGTGTGTGTGTGTGTGTTACACAGCTAATGATGGTGATAATGATTGCATTTTTTATTTATTTTTATTTCACCTTTATTTAAATCAGGTAGGCAAGTTGAGAACAAGTTCTCATTTAAAACTGCGACCTGGCCAAGATAAAGCAAAGCAGTGCGACACAAACAACAACACATGGAGTAAACAAATGTACAGTCAATAACACAATAGAAAAAGTCTATATACAGTGTGTGCAAATGGCGTGAGGAGGTAAGGCAATAAATAGGCCATGGTAGCAAAGCAATTACATGTACATGTAATTACATGTATTGATAATAACAACGACCTCATTTTGCCGGTGTGTGTGTTGCAGGTTTCTACCTCACTATCCCATGCAGGAAGTGGGAGTCCTCCTTTGGGAGGACCATTGTTTACGCTCTGTGACTAAACCTTTTTGGGCCCAGACCTAATGGCAGGGTTTCCATCAACACACGCCAAGGCTTCACATTCCTACTGCAACCAAGTCATTTTCACCACCGGATTCACTCAGCCCTGTTGTGCTACTGCTGAGAGGGATGGGATGACCGAGGCCGAAGAGAAGGAGAGAGAAGGAGGAAGGGATATATACACTATATATATACTGTATGTAGAGTACCAGTCAAAAGTTTGGACACACCTACTCATTCAAGGGTTTTTCTTGATTTTTACTATTTTCTACATTGTAGACTAATAGTGAAGACATCACAACTATGAAATAGCATATATGGAATCATGTAGTAACCAAAAAAGTATCAAACAACTATATACAAAAAAWTATATATATATTTTATATTTGAGATTCTTCAAAAATSCCACCCTTTGCCTTGATGACAGGTTTGCACACTCTTGGCATTCTCTCAACCTGCTTCATGGGGTAGACACCTGGAATGTATTTCAATTAACAGGTGTGCCTTCTTAAAAGTTTATTTGTGGAATTTATTTTCTTCTTAATGAATTTGAGGCAATCAGATGTGTTGTGACAAGGTAGGGGTGGTGTACAAAATATAGCCATATTTGGTAAAAGACCAAGTCCATATTATGGCAAGAACAGCTCAAAAAAGCAAAGAGAAATGACAGTCCATCATTACTTTTAGACATGAATGTCAGTCAATCCAGAAAATCAAATCAAATCAAATATATTTATATAGCCCTTCTTACAGCTGATATCTGATATCAGCTGATATCTAAAAGTGCTGTACAGAAACCCAGCCTAAAACCCCAAACAGCAAGCAATGCAGGTGCGTTCGAAGCACCGGTGGCTCGGAAAAACTCCCTAGAAAGGCCAAAACCTAGGAAGAAACCTAGAGAGAACCAGGCTATAGAGGTGGCTCTCTTCTGGCTGTGCCGGGTGGATTATAACAGAACATGGCAGATTTCAAATGTTCATAATGACCAGCATGGTCAAATAAATAATATCACAGTAGTTGTCGAGGTGCAACAACAGCACCTCAGGAGTAAATGTCAGTTGGCTTTCATAGCATCATTGAGAGTATCTGTCAAGAACTTGAACGTTTCTTCAAGTGCAGTTGCAAAACCACCAGCACTATGATGAAACTGGCTCTCATGACACCAACACAGGAAAGGAAGACCCGAAGTTACCTCTGCTGCAGAGGATAAGTTCATTAGAGTTACCAGCCTCAGAAATTGCAGCCCAAAAAAATGCTTCACAGAGTAACAGACACATCTCAACATCAACTGTTTAGAGAGACTACATGAATCAGGCCTTCATGGTCAAATTGCTGCAAAGAAACCACTACTAAAGGACACCAATAATAAGAAGAGACTTGCTTGGGCCAAGAAACATGAGCACACGGAATTTAGACTGGTGGAAATCTGTCCTTTGTCTGGAGTCCAAATTTGAGTGTTAATTCCAACCGCTGTGTTTTGTGAGACGCAGAGTAGGTGAACGTGAATCTCCACATGTTGGTTCCACCGTGAAGCATAGAAGAGTAGGTGTGATGTTGTGGGGACACTGTCAGTGATTATTTAGAATTCAAGGCACACTTAACCAGCATAGCTACCACAGCATTCTGCAGTGATACGCCATCCCGTCTGATTTGGGCTCAGTGGGATTATCATTTGTTTTGCAACAGGACAATGACCCAACACACCTCCAGCTGTGTAAGGGCTATTTGACCAAAAGGAGAGTAATGGAGTGCTGCCATCTGGCTCCACAATCACCCGACATCAAACCCAATTGAGATGGTTCGATAAGTTGGACCGCAGAATCTCCTCC
>NC_036866.1:1445014-1447941 GCF_002910315.2 Salvelinus sp. IW2-2015 | reverse complement strand
GTGGAGATTATACAGAACATGCCCAGATTTTCAAATGTTCAAAATGACCAGCATGGTCAAATAATAATACACAGTAGTTGTCGAGGGTGCAACAAGTCAGCACCTCAGGAGTAAATGTCAGTTGGCTTTTCATAGCCAATCATTGAGAGTATCTGTCAAGAACTTTGAACGTTTCTTCAAGTGCAGTTGCAAAAACCACGAGCACTATGATGAAACTGGCTCTCATGAGCACCAACACAGGAAAGGAAGACCCGAAGTTACCTCTGCTGCAGAGGATAAGTTCATTAGAGTTACCAGCCTCAGAAATTGCAGCCCCAAAAAATGCTTCACAGAGTAACAGACACATCTCAACATCAACTGTTCAGAGAAGACTACATGAATCAGGCCTTCATGGTCAAATTGCTGCAAGAAACCACTACTAAAGGACACCAATAATAAGAAGAGACTTGCTTGGCGCAAGAAACATGAGCCACGGAATTTAGACTGGTGGAAATCTGTCTTGGTCTGGAGTCCAAATTTGAGTGTTAATTCCAACCGCTGTGTTTTTGTGAGACGCAGAGTAGGGTGAACGGATGATCTCCACATGTGTGTTCCCACCGTGAAGTGAAGCATAGAGGAGTAGGTGTGATGTGTGGGGGACACTGTCAGTGATTTATTTAGAATTCAAGGCACACTTAACCAGCATAGCTACCACAGCATTCTGCAGTGATACGCCATCCCGTCTGYTTTGGGCTCAGTGGGATTATCATTTGTTTTMCAACAGGACAATGACCCAACACACCTCCAGGCTGTGTAAGGGCTATTTGACCAAMAAGGAGAGTAATGGAGTGCTGCATCTGGCCTCCACAATCACCCGACATCAACCCAATTGAGATGGTTCGGGATAAGTTGGACCGCAGAGTGAAGGAAAAGCAGCCCAACAAGTGGTCAGTATACGTGGGAACTCCTTCAACATCGTTGGAAAACCATTCCAGGTGAAGCTGATGGAGAGAATGCCAAGATTGTGCAAAGCTGTCATCAAGGCGAAGGGTGGCTACTTTGAAGAATTTAAATATTATTTAKATTTTTATTTGTTTTGCACTTTTTTGGTTAATACGTMATTTATTTATTGTATGTGTTATTTCATAGTTTTGATGTCTTCACTATTATTCTACAATCAATGAAATAGGTGTTCAACAAGGGTTCTTCTAAGATCCTCAAAGTTCTTCAAAGKACCTTAGTTTTCTTGCCGATGAAAATTTCCCACAAAAGGTTATTCCGAGAACTCCATAGGAGGTGGGGTTCATTGAGGAACCTCCTTAGTTGGTGGGGGTTCTTGCAAGAACCTAACTGCCTAACTGAAACATTAGGATTTGAATTTGAAAGGACAACAGGTGCAGGAACCTAACTGCCCAACTGAAACATCAGGATTTGAATTTGAAAGGACAACAGGAGACCAAAGTATTGTCATAGGTTACTGATAAATGTTTAATGCAGATCAATTTACCCATCCTCCTCCCTGACCTCTTTTCAAATGAATACCACTAGGCTCTACATTATGGACAAAGGTATGTGTATGTAACAAAACAGTTTGTTTTCATTCCAATTTACCACAAAACCAAGGTATGAATTTGTTCTATGCATGTGTTAACAGTATAAACTTAAAGCCGTCCCTCGCCCCGACATGGCGCGAACCAGGGACCCTCTGCACACATCAACAACGGTCGCCCACGAAGCATCGTTACCCATCGCTCCACAAAGCCACGGCCCTTGCAGAGCAAGGAGCAACACTACTTCTAGGTTTCAGAGCAAGTGACGTAACTGATTGAAACGCTACTAGCGCGTACCGCTACATAGCTAGCCATTTCACATCCGTTACACATGTTTTGTTAATCTGTGTAATTACTATTTTTGGGGGATTCACAGAATTCAACCCCCCTATACGTCTGGAAACCTAATCGATCACCATGCACTGAAACATCATTCTGGCTATGGATACGGAGAACATCAACACTTAACATCGACACTTTAACATCGACACGTTAACATCGACACGTTAAATCAACACTTTACAGTCAGACACAAGACGTTAACATCGACACTTATAACATATGACACGTTAACATCGAACACTTTAACATCAACACGTTAACATCGACACGTTAACATCGACACGTTAACATCGAACACGTTTAACATCAACACGTTATAACATCAACAGTTAACATCAGACCACGTTAACATCGACACGTTACATGACACGTTATACATAAAACCCGTTAACATCACACGTTAACATCAACACATCAACACGTTAACATCACACGTAACATCGACGTAACATCGATATTAACATCACACGTTAACATCAACACGTTATAACATCAACACGTTAACATCAACACAGTTTAACATATCAACACATCAACACGTTAACATCGACACGTTAAAATCGACACGTTAACATCAACACATCAACCACGTTATTAACATCAAACAAACGTTAACATCAACACATCAACACGTTAACATCAACACGTTAACATCGACACGTTAACATCAACACGTTAACATCAAACACGTTAACATCAACACGTTAACATCAACACATCAACACGTTAACATCACCACATCAACAACGTTAAATCAACACATCAACACGTTAACATCAACACACGTTAACATCAAACATCAACACGTTAACAAATCAAAATCACATTCAACACGTTAACATCAACACGTTAACATCAACGACACGTTAACATCGACACGTTAACATCGACACGTTAACATCGACACGACTTACATCGACACGTTAACATCGACACGTTAACATCGACTCGAACACAACACGGCAGAGGATACATCCACTGGACTTGGGGCTCTGCTGGAATTTTACCTGATATTTAGATTTTAAAAAAATACATAAACATTGAAACTAAAACATA
>NC_036866.1:1434478-1442221 GCF_002910315.2 Salvelinus sp. IW2-2015 | reverse complement strand
GCCGTGCAGGAACCTAACTGCCCAACTGAAACATCAGGATTTGAATTTGAAAGGACGAAACAGGTGCAGGAACCTAACTGCCAACTGAAACATCAGGATTTGAATTTTAAAGGACAACAGTGCAGGAACCTAACTGCCCAACTGAACAATCAGGATTTTGAATTTGAAAGGACAACAGGTGCAGGAACCTAACTGCCCAACTGAAACATCGGGCATTTTATAAACTTTGAACTAAAACATTGTGTTACTGTTGTTATTGTTATTCGTGTTATTATTATTAATAATAAAAAATTAACTCCAAACCTTTATTCAAAAGGTTCTTTGAGGTTACTTCAAAAGGGGTTCTTTAAAGAACCCTTTTAAATTGTTATTCTAAGAACTTATAGGGGTTCCCACACAGTTTCAATGTGAGGAACCCCTAAAGGATACTCCAGGAACCATTTATTTTTAGAGTGTAAAATGTAGAAAATAGTATAAATAAAGAAAAACTCTTGAATGAGTAGATGTATCCAAACTTTTGACTGGTACTGTACAAGTAGTGATGAAGTCAATCTCCCCTCCACTTTGAGCCAGGATAGATTGATCATTTGCTCTCTGTGTACATTCAAGGGCCAGCCGTGCTGCCCTGTTCTGAGCCAATTGCAACCTAATTTACACATTATTTATTACAATGCTTTTAGTTTTTTTTTTATATTTAGGACTAACTTTATTCTTTGTCACCCATTCTGAAACTCACTGCAGCTTTTTTGTTAAGCTTGGCAGTTATTTCAGTCGCTGTAGTAGCTGAAATTTATAGTGTTGACTCATCCGCATACATAGACACACWGGCTTTACTCAAAGCCAGTGGCAGGTCATTAGAAAGATTGAAAAAGTAAGGGACCTAGACAGCTGCCCTGTGGAATTCKTGATTCTACATGGATTATGTTGGAGAGACTTCCATTAAAGAACACCCTCTGGGTTCTGTTAGACAGGTAACTCTTTATCCACAATATAGCAGGGGATGTAAAGCCATAACACAAACATTTTTCAAACATCAGACTATGATCGATAATAGACCGCACTGAAGTCTAACAAACCAGCCCCAAAATCTTTTTATCATAAATTTCTCTCAGCCAATCATCAGCCAATGTGCTGAAAGTCTGTTGTCAATTTGTTTACTGTAAAATAGCATTGTATCTGGTCAAACACAATTTGTTCCTAAACCTTTCTAAGGGTTGGTAACAGGCAGATTGGTTGGCTATTTGAGCCAGAAAAGTTGCTTTACTATTCTTAGGTAACGGAATTAATTTAGCTTCCCTCCAGGCCTGAGGGCACACACTTTCTAGTAGGCTTAAATTGAAAATATGGCGAATAGGAGTGGCAATATCATCCACTATTATCCTCAGTAATTGTCCATCCAAGTTGTCAGACCCCGGTGTCTTATCATTGTTGATAGACAACAATATTTTTTAAATCTCTTCAACACTCACTTTATAGAATTTAAAACTCCAATGCTTGTCTTTCATAATTTGGCCAGATATACTTGGATTTGTAGTGTCAGCGTTTGTTGCTGGCATGTCATGCCTAAGTTTGCTAATCWTGCCAATGAAAAAAGCATCAACGTAGTTGTCAATATCATTCGGTTTTCTGATGAATGAGCCATCTGATTCAATGAAGGATGGAGCTGAGTTTGCCTTTTTTGCCAAAATGTCAAAGCTTTTTACTATCATTCTTTTTCATCTATCTTTGTTTCATAGTGTAGTATATTCTTATTTTTATGCAGTTTAGTCACATGATTTCTCAATTTAATGTACATTTGCCAATCGGTTGTGCAGAAAAGTAAGGGCCTAGACAGCTGCTGTGAATTCATGATTCTACATGGATTATGTTGGAGAGACTTCATTAAAGAACACCCTCTGGTTCTGTTAGACAGGTAACTCTTTATCCACAATATAGCAGGGATGTAAAGCATAACACAAACATTTTTCAAACATCAGACTTGACGACAATAGACCGCACTGAGTCTAACAAACCAGCCCCAAAATCTTTTTTATCATAAATTTTCTCAGCAATCATCAGCAATGTGCTGAGTCTGTGTCATTGTGTACTGAAAATAGCATTGTATCTGGTCACACAAGGTTTGGTAACAGGCAGATTGGTCGGCTATTTGAGCCAGAAAGTTGCTTTACTATTCTTAGGTAACGGAATTAATTTAGCTTCCCTCCAGGCCTGAGGCACACACTTTCTAGTAGGCTTAAATTGAAAATATGGCGAATCAGGAGTGGCAATATCATCCACTATTATCCTCAGTAATATGTCCATCCAAGTTGTCAGACCCGGTGTCTTATCATTGTTGATAAGACAACAATATTTTTTAAATTCTTCACACTCACTTTATAGAATTTAAAACTCCAATGCTGTATCTTTCATAATTGGCCAGATTATTATTGGATTTGTAGTGTCACGTTTGTTGCTGGCATGTCATGCCTAAGTTTGCTAATCATGCCAATGAAAAAGCATCAACGTAGTTGTCAATATCATTCGTTTTGATGAATGAGCCATCTGATTCAATGAAGGATGGAGCTGAGTTTGCCTTTTTTGCCAAAATGTCAAAGCTTTTTACTATATTCTTTTCATCTATTTTGTTTCATAGTGTAGTATATTCTTATTTTATGCAGTTTAGTCACATGATTCCTCATTTAAGTACATTTGCAATCGGTTGTGCAGCCAGAACTATTTGCCATTCATTTGCCTCATCCCCCTCAAACATACAATTTTCAATTCTCATCCATTCATAGGGATTTAATTATTTTACAGTCATTTCTAATGGGTGCATGCTTACTAGTAACTGGATAAGCAATAGACCTCTCTGTTGATATCATACATTATCAAGCATGTCAAACATATATCCAAATACTGACTGTTAGCACTTGGTGGTCTATAGCAGCTTTCCACTAGAATGGGCTTTAGGTGAGGCGAATGAACCTGTAGCCATATTACTTCAACAGTATTTAACATGAGATCCTCCTAATCTTACAGGATATGACTCAGCAACACCTACCACTGGCATTTCTGTCTTTTCTGTAATGTTATAAAACTGTATTGCCGTGTCTGTCGTGGTTGCTTTATATGGTCCCTTGATGAGGTAGCCTGACCACGACTTCAAAGTTAGTCTTGGCACCTTTGTTAAATGGTCAAGACATTGCTCGTCCCACTGGAGACCGCGGTTCTTACCTCCCATTTACAAAAGCACACATGTAAAACTACAAAACCACATGTGAAATGTTGGAAACACAAGTGAGTGGAAGATACAACTGACAGAGAGAGATACAGAGAGAGGCATAAATAGACAACAGAGAGAGAGTACGAGAGAGGAGTGACTAGACAACGAGACAGAGAGAGAGTGGAAGAGACAACAGAACAGAGAGAGGATGGAAGAGACAACAGCACGAGAGAGGAGTGGAAGAGACAACAGACAGAGAGAGGAGTGGAAGAGACAACGACAGAGAGAGGAGTGGAAGAGACAACAGACAGAGAGAGGATGGAAGAGACAACAGACAGAGGAGGAGTGGAAGAGACAACAGACAGAGAGAGAATGATAATGAGATGGAGGGGGGAAAGAAAGAGAGATAGGGAAGAGACACAGTGGAGGTTAATAACAGACATGTAAATTTTATAACTTGTATTGCTGTGTCTGTCCTGGTTGCTTTATATGGTCCCTTGATGAGGTAGCCCTGACCGGACTTCAAAGTTAGTCTTGGCACCTTTGGTTACTGGTCAAAGACTGCGTCTCCACTGGAGACCGGGTCTTATCCTGCCATTTACAAAAGCACACATGTAAAACTTACAAAACACATGTGAAATGTTGGAAACCAAAGTGAGTGGAAGATACAACTGACAAGAGAGATACAGAGAGAGGCATTAAATAGACAACAGAGAGAGAGATACAGGAGAGAGGAGTGGACTAGACAGACAACAGACAGAGAAGGAGTGGAAGAGACAACAGACAGAGAGAGGAGTGGAAGAGACAACAGACAGAGAGAGGAGTGGAAGAGACAACAGACGAGAGAAAGAGGAGTGAAGAGAGCAACAGACAGAGAGGAGGAGTGGAAAGAGGCAACAGACAGGAGGAGGAGTGGAAGAGACAAGAGACAAGCGCAGAGAGAGTGTGAAGAGAAATCAGACAGAGAGGAGGGAGTGGACAGAAAGACAGAAGAGAGAATGAAAGAGGATGGAGGGTAAAGAAAATGAGAATAGGGAAAGACACAGTGAGGTTAATACAGACAGGAAGAGAAGGAGGGAGAGAAAGAGAGAGAGGACGTAAACGGAAGCTCCAGATGAATTCCAGAGCAGGACAACTGCATGCTGAGGTGGACTGACTACACGGCCTGGGATTCTATGGTGGGGTGAGGTGTTCCTGCACAGTCCAGCTGGAGAGAGAGCGAGAGTAGAGAGAGAGAGAGAGAGAGAGAGAGAGAGAGAGGAGAGCGAGAGAGAGAGAGCGAAGGAGAGAGAGAGGAGAAGAGATGGATATGGATGGGGGGATAGAGACAACGAGCGAGAGGAGAGAGAAGGAAGCGAATGGATGGATGGGGAATAGGACAAAAGGAGCAGAGAAGAGTGGAGAGACGAGGAGCGATGATGGATGGATTGAGGGATAGAGGAGAGTGGAAAGGAGCGAGAGAGAGAGAGAGAGAGAGAGAGAAGAGAGAGAGAGAGAAGGAGAGAGAAGAGAGAGAGAGAGATGGATGATTTGGGGGATTATGAGAAGAGACAGCAGAGAGAGAGAGAGAGAGAGATGGATGGAGCGAGGAGAGAGAGAGAGCCGAGAGAGAGATGGATGGAGCGAGGGGGAGGGGAGAGGAAAGCGAAGCGCCAGTAAAGAAGCGCTGTACTGTTAGATGTGGACGAAACAATTCGAAAGCGGACCCGCTCATCAGCAGTTAAGCACACAACAACACACTCACCCCAACCTGTCATGAGACCGCCGTCCTTCCTCACCCTTCTCCCCCCACCCGCCAGAACACACACCACAAACGTTCACCCGTCCAGGGCTGGTGCTGAGGTTAGCCTCCGTCTACTCCACTGGGACATCACAGCTGACCTGGATACATTGTCCGGCTCGCTCCCAAAAGCACAGATGCTCTGTCTCAGGGTTTACCACCAACACACACAATCCACACACACACACACAAACACACACACACACACCCTACACAACCGCACTACACCACAACACAACACATCAACACACATCAAACCAAAGCAAAGCATCTCGCCCGATTGTTTGCACGTGTCTACTATCAACATGAAACTGCAAAATTTGCATAGCTGATGTACTGATATTGGATGAAAGAAATTGTAAGTTCTGTTCTATGGCTATGTTACAGATACTTTTCCATAATTATATGTTTCATACTTATTATCGCATTATCCAGGTCTATGCTTTAAATTTTCAGATAAGGTTATTCAGTTATTTCCTTGGGGTTTAATTTGAACAAAATAAAGCATTTCCACTTGTGGCAAAAAACTGGTTGAATCAACTCTTTTTCCAACGTCATTTAAACTCAACAAAATTGAATTGTGATGATGTTGAAAACTGAAACGTATGGAAATACTGATTGGAATTTGCAAAGCAAGTCATGAACGGTAGAAGGGTGTTCTATAAAAAAAAACCATTTACCCACTTTTAACCATAAATCAATGACAACTGGTGGACATTTTTATTGATGTTCAATTGAATTTCAACATCGAGTTACACAACTGAAGCAAATGTAAATCAACAGTAGCAGCTTGAGCTGATGTCTTGTTAGCAGGCTGTGTACAGAATTATGCAAACGTCAATTCATTTTCTATATACAATACTTAGAAAATGTATGGTGGTCACCCCTTCGATACGAGTGGATTCAGCTATTGCAGCCTCACTCATTGGCTGACAGGTGTCATAAAATCAGAGCACAGAGCCATCAATCTCCATAGACAAACCAATTGCAGTAGAATCTGGCTATAAGAGGCTCAGTGACGTTCAACGTGGCACCGTATAGATGACTTCTTCAACAAGTCAGTTGTAAATTTCTGCCTGCTAGAGGCTGCCCGGGTCAAGCTGTACAGTGTCTGCGTATTGTGAGTGGAAGCGTTGAGGCGCAGACAGTGGCTCAGATCGCAGAAGGTGTAGGCCACACAAAGCTCACAGCCGAGTAAAAATCATCTGTCCTCGGTTTGCAAACACTCATAAAACCGGTCCGCAACTGCCTATGAACGGCCATGTCAGCACAAGATACTTGTTTGTCCAGGAAATTCATGAAAATGGGTTTCCATGGCTGAGCAGCCGCAACGACATAGCCTATAGCACGACAAAAATGTGCAATGACAAAGGGGTCGGAACTGGAGTGGTGTAAGCCTGTCGCCGCCAATTTGGGACGTCTGGGAGCAGTGGAAACTAAGCCCCAGGATTGATGAATCATGCGCCTCATCCATTTTCTAGCCCGACGAACAAATTTGGGTTGGTGAATGCCAAGAGGACACTACCAGCCCGATGCACAGTGCAACGTGTAAAGTTTGGGTGGAGAGGAGGAATAAGGTTGGGGGCTGTTTTTCATGGGTTTGGGCATAGGCAGGTGTCAATATAATTGTTCGTCATGTTTGTGTACACCTTCCAAACAGTAAATTCAGCATATGACATTATTATTAATAACTAGATGTACCTGATCGCTCACTATGTAACTAAAACCTAAACTATGTACCCTGAATTAAATATGTACCGCTGATCTAACTATGTACCCCTGAACTAACAATGACTCTAAACAAACATTGTTACCTGAACTGAAACCATGTGCTGAACTACCTGCCTGAACGTTAACATGTGCCCTGATACTAACCATGTGAACCCTGAATCTAACCAGTGGTACCTGAACTAACAATGTCCCGTGAAGCTAACCGAGTGTACCTGACTAGACAGCATGTGCCCGAATAACCGTGTACCTAGATAGACCGTGTCGAATCCTTTACCGCGAACTCCCTGTGGGCCCTGACTAAACCGTGGTTAACCCTGAAATCTAACCGGTGCCACGAAACTAGTGTCACTGACTCAACTCATGCCCTGAATACTTATATGACCAGTATAAAGCCCTGACACTAACAATGTGCACTGAACTAACCATAGTACCTGAACTAACCATGTCGCCATAACTAGACAGTAGCCCTGAACTAACACATGTGCCCTGAAACTAACCATGGTGCCCTGAACTAAACGCAATGGTACCCTGAACTAACCATTGTACCTGAACTACACCATGTGCCCCTGAACTAACCATGTCGCCTGAACTAACCTGTGCACCCTGAACTTAACACAATTGTACCCGAACTAACCATGTATCCTGAACTAAACATGTGCCGCTGAACTAAACCGTGTACTCTGAACTAACCGTGTGCCGAACTAACCGTGGTACCTGAACTAACCGGTGTACCCTGAACTATACCCATGTGCCCTGGAACTAACCGTTTTAGGTGCCCTGAACTAAACCATGTACCCCGGAATAACACAGTACCCTGAACGAAACATGTGCCTGAGAACTACATGTTAACCATCGAAATAACGATGTGCCTGAACTTACCCATGTACCGCTGAATATACCAATACTGTCCCTGCACATAACGCATGTTACCCGAAGTAACCGTGTGCCCTGAATAACTACATGTACCCTAACTAACCATCGTACCTGACTAAATCCCTGAAGACATTATCGTGCCTGACTAACATGGGTG
>NC_036866.1:1410783-1434453 GCF_002910315.2 Salvelinus sp. IW2-2015 | reverse complement strand
TAGCAGAATATTGCATTCATTTTTGCCTCATCCCTTCAACATAATTTTTCATTCCTCATCCTTCTATGGGATTTAATTATTTTACAGTCATTTTCTAATGGGTGCATGCTTACTAGTAATGGATAAGCAATAGACCTCTCTGTTGATATACATACATTATCAAGCATGTCAAACATATTATCCAAATACTGACTGTTAGCACTTGGTGGTCTATAGCAGCTTTCCACTAGAATGGGCTTTAGGTGAGGCAGATGAACCTGTAGCCATATTACTTCAACAGTATTTAACATGAGATCCTCTCTAATCTTACAGGAATTGACTCAGCAACACCTCCACCACTGGCATTTCTGTCTTTTCTGTAATGTTATAAACTTGTATTGCCGTGTCTGTCCGTGGTTGCTTTATAGGTCCTTTGATGAGCGTAGCCTGACCACGATTCAAAGTTGTCTTGGCACTTTGTTAACTGGTCAAGACATTGCCGTCTCCACTGGAGACCCCGGTTCTTATCCTGCATTTACAAAGCACACATGTAAAACTTCAAAACCACATGTGAAATGTTGGAAACACAAGTGAGTGGAAGATACAACTGACAGAGAGGATACAGAGAGAGGCATTAAATAGACAACAGAGAGAGAGAGTACGAGAGAGGAGTGAACTAGACAACAGACAGAGAGAGGAGTGGAAGAGACAACGAGAAGAGAGAAGGAGTGGAAGAGACAACAGACAGAGAGAGGAGTGGAAAGACAACAGACAGAGAGAGGAGTGGAAGAGACAAAGACAGAGAGAGGAGTGGAAGAGACAACAGACAGAGAGGAGTGAAGAGACAACAGACAGAGAGAGGATGGAAGAGACAACAGACAGAGAGAGAATGATAATGAGATGGAGGGGTGAAAGAAAGAGAGATAGGGAAGAGACACAGTGAGGTTAATAACAGACATGTAAATTGTTATAAACTTGTATTGCTGTGTCTGTCCTGGTTGCTTTATATGGTCCCTTGATGAGGTAGCCCTGACCACGGACTTCAAAGTTAGTCTTGGCACCTTTGGTTAACTGCAAGTACATTGCGCGTCTCCACTGGAGACCCGGGTTCTTATCCTGCCATTTACAAAAGCACACATGTAAAACTTACAAAACCACATGTGAAATGTTGGGAACCACAAGTGAGTGGAAGATACAACTGACAGAGAGAGATACAGAGAGAGGCATTAAATAGACAACAGAGAGAGAGATACAGAGAGGGAGTGGACTAGACAACAGACAGAGGAGGAGTGGAAGAGACAACAGACAGAGAGAGGAGTGGAAGAGACAACAGACAGAGAGAGGAGTGGAAGACAACAGACAGGAGAGAGGAGTGGAAGACAACAGACAGAGAGGAGGAGTGGAAGAGCAACAGACAGAGAGAGGAGTGGAAGAGACAACAGACAGAGAGAGGAGTGGAGAGACCCTGAACTAACCATGTGCCCTGAACTAACCATGTGCCCTGAACTAACCATGTGCCCTGAACTAACCATGTACCCTGAACTAACCATGTACCCTGAACTAACCATGTGCCCTGAACTAATTGCATTCACCTCACTAGTTCATGTAATAAGGCAACACTTGACACCTCCTTGATTGGTAAATTTATGTTTTGACCTCGAATGATAAGGACAGAAAATGAAATAGCTTGTACCCTGAGACAGTATAAAGGCTTGATTAAATTCCTATGAAAAAAAACAACGCTATATTACATCCAATGTTAAATCCTATGAACGAGAATGTCTTAATTTGTTTACAGTGAACGAATTAGCGTTAGCAGAAAACGTGTACTCATGAAGACTAGTGCATTTACAGTATGAAATAATCCAACAAAAAAAATGTTATAGTGCAATCAGTAACAGTAGCTAGGTTTCCATCCAATTGGCGACAGAATTTTATGCAAATACTCTAAAGTGTGCTTATAAAAAATATGTGCATTTTCCCACCAGGAGTATTTCCAATGCTGTGCGTGATGACGTAATACACGTTAAAGCACTTTTGCACTCAAGTTTTAACGTAGCCTACCGAATAAAAAATATATAAGTTTAATTGTGTTTCCGTTGCATTTTCAACTCTGTGACTCTCTACGCTCTACACACACGTACATATGGATTTTGTGTTGTGTTGATATGTGATAGTCGAGTAGTGGCCTGAGGGAACACAATGTGTTGTGAAAAGTCTTATGAAAGGTAATGTCAGGTAATATTTTTTAAATTGTATATAAATTCCTTAATGTTGCTGGACCCCAGGAAGAGTAGCTACTGCCTTGGCAGCAGCTAACGGGGATCCTTAATAATAAATACAAAATACCCTTGATATTTAATGGAAATTTGCATGAAGCTCACAACCGTGCACATAACAACCATAAATGATGAAGTTATGAAGTTTATCATAACTTAATCCATCTGCCAATAAACAAAACAATATCGTTTTGTCGACATAAACCACGTTTCCATCCACAGTTTTTAATGCGATGGAAACATTAAGTTTCGGTACAATTTTATAAATGCCGACCGATAATTTGTTCGTTCGACATGGTGGGATCTTTTTGTGTCTGTAAAATTAAATACGTGAGAAATGGCGGTGGAAACGCCTTTTATGTTAAAATATTTGATATAATAACCATCATACTGTATCAAAGTAAAGTTGGAGTCACGCAATGATACGGTGTGGTCCTCCCACTACGACTCAGGGAACCATGCAGTTTATTACACTACAGATTAAATAAACTCCACAGGGTGATGAGCTTGATAATCCTTTCCAATAGATGTCAAGGGTCTTATTCTGGTGACATTTTATTTGTCAAATGGCAGTCAAGTATCGATCATCATCATCATTTAATTTATTATCCATAATAATCGCATCATGAACACTACCCTACCCTAGCCTTAGCCTTAGGTCGCTAGGTGGCTACAGTATCTTCAACCTAGCCTTAGGTCGCTAGGTGGCTACAGTATTTTCAACCTAGCCTTAGGTCACTAGGTGGCTACAGTATCTTCAACCTAGCCTTAGGTCTCTAGGTGGCTACAGTATCTTCAACCTAGCCTTAGGTCACTAGGTGGCTACAGTATCTTCAACCTAGCCTTAGGTCTCTAGGTGGCTACAGTATCTTCAACCTAGCCTTAGGTCGCTAGGTGGCTACAGTATTTTCAAACTAGCCTTAGNACACACACACACACACACACACACACACACACACACACACACACAAGCAAAGCACTGGGATGTTGCACCGTGTCTACTATTCAACATGACAACCTGCATTTCATAGCTGATTAACTGATATTGAGGAAGAAATTGTAATTCTGTGTATGGCTATTGTTACAATACTTTCCCATAATTAATATGTTTCATACTATATCCCATCTATCCAGTCTTATTCATTTAATTTTTCAGATAAGGTTTATTCATTATCTTTCCCTTGGGTTTTAATTGAAGCCAAAATAATGCCTTCCCACTMGGCAAAAAAACTGGTTGAATCAACGTCGTTTTTCKCACGTCATTTCAACCCAACAAAATTGAATGTGATGATGTTGAAAACTGAACGTGGAAAACTSATTGGATTTGCAACAAGTCATGAACGTAAAGGGATTTTATAAAAAAAAACATTTACCCAACTTTTAACCTAAATCCAATGACATGGTGACATATTTTATTGATTTCAAGTTGATTTCACATGAGTTAACAAACTGAACCAAATGTAAATCAACAGTAGACGTTGAACTGATGTCTGTTCCCAGCAGGCTGTGTAAGATATGCAGTCAATTATTTTCTATATACAATATTAAAAATGTATGTGGTCACCCCTTCGAACGAGTGGATTCAGCTATTGCAGCCTCACTCATTGCTGACAGGTGTATAAAATCGAGCACAGAGCCATGCAATCTCCATAGACAAACAATTGCAGTAGAATGGCGTTACTAAAGAGCTCAGTGACGTTCAACGTGGCACCGTCATAGGATGCCACCTTTCCAACAAGTCAGTTCGTCAAATTTCTGCCCTGCTAGAGCTGCCCCGGTCAACTGTAAGTGCTGCTATTGTGAAGTGGAAACGTTGAGGCGCAACAGTGGCTCAGTCGCGAAGTGGTAGGCCACACAAGCTCACAGCGAGTAAAAATCATCTGTCCTCGGTTGCAACACTCACTACCGAGTTCCAAACTGCCTCTGGACGCAATGTCAGCACAAGAACTGTTTGTCAGGCAACTTCATGAAATGGGTTTCCATGGCTGAGCAGCCGCACACAAGCCTAAGATCACCATGTGCATGCAAGCGTCGGTGGAGTGGTGTAAAGCTCGGCCGCCATTGGACTCTGGATGGAAACTCGCTCCCTGGATTGATGAATCACGCTTCCCCATTTTCTAGCCCGACGAACAAATTTGGGTTTGGTGGATGCCAGGAGAACGCTACCAGCCCGAATGCACAGTGCCAACTGTAAAGTTTGGTGGAGGAGGAATAATAGTCTGGGGCTGTTTTTCATGGTTTGGGCTAGGCAGGTGTCCACATACTTTTGGTTATGTTGTGTACCTCCAACAGTAAATTCAGCATATGACATTTTATTAATTAACTATGTACCCTGATCTAACTATGTACCCTGAACTAACCATGTACCCTAAACTAATCATGCACAATAAACTAATCATGCATCCTGAACTAACCATGTGCCCTGAACTAACTATGTACCCTGAACTAACCATGTGCCCTGAACTAACCATGTACCTTGAACTAACCATCAGCAATGTTAATATTATATTAGAATATGTAATATGCAAAAATATTAATGGAAAGTTGACAGTTGTAGTGTAGAAACTTAATATGATGAACAGGAATGACATAAATAACTATTTGAAAGCCACACCTCCAATAAGCCACACCTCCAATTATGTTATAATCTCCACCCGGCACAGCCAGAAGAGGACTGGCCACCCCTCATAGCCTGGTTCCTCTCTAGGTTTCTTCCTAGGTTTGTCCTTTCTAGGGAGTTTTTCCTAGCCACCGTGCTTCTACATCTACATTGCTTGCTGTTTGGGGTTTTAGGCTGGGTTTCTGTACAGCACTTTGATATGTCAGCTGATGTAAGAAGGGCTATATAAATACATTTGATTTGAATAAGCCACGCCTCCAACCGACTGAAAGGTTCAAAATTGAACACTTCCTATCACAAAAAGGTTCCTGTTTTAACCTTTACACAAGCAGCCCAGTAACAGTGTACTGTATAAGCGCCAGTCTCTGAAGCTTTTGCGAAAAGATATGTGTCATGTCACACGGGCTCCTCGAGGAACCTTTTTGACCTGGAAAGGTTACCCCATTTGGCAATCTTTTGAACCCCAAAAGGTTATTTGAGGCTCATTTACTACTAAGAGTGTACACTACAAGCATACAAACATACACACCCGTGTGGATTAATTTCAGCAGTCCTCAGTCCTCAGCTGAACCCCAAGGCCTGTCRACAAGTCTCCTACTACCGTGGCCAGGGGAGGTTGTCTTTATCTGGGCTACWGGACTGTCCGTCCCTCCCTCCGTTCCCCCAGCCTTTGGCTCATGTTTTGGGGGCAGATGCCATGCCAGTCCCCAGTGTGACTTTGGGGCCAAACCTATAACTCTTTCAAGCTTAAGGGAGATGCTTTGCTTTAAGCAGGAAGTCCCTGTCCCTCCTGCCTCACCGTGTGATGACCACACACAACAGATGGAGGTGTGTGTGTGTGTTTGTGTCCAGGGCCCTGGTCCAAAATACAGCATTTGGTGGACTCCTGGCAGACATTTAGGAAAGCGAAACACAACAATCTGTTTTTAGGATACGAGTAGGTACAGTAGAACTTTCATTCAGCTATACATGCCATTCATTTTTATGTTGTCCATTTTTGTTTCCAAACACCCTTTTTTTACTTGTTCGCAGAAGATTATTTATTTTTTCTTCATTGTGATGAACTCGTATCCTCTGGATCAGAATGTCTAACATATAGAATGTTAACTGTTAAATGTCGATTCACTGTCGATTTTCGAGAAGAAGAAAAAAAATCCACGGGGATCAATGTTTTTCTGCTACAGTGTACAATGATACTGTCTCTACCGTTCTGTGCATACACATCATAGGGCATTGACAAAAGTTTTCTCAACAGTATGTTTTCAGGTGGATAAAAAAACACAAAATAAATTCAATTCTCTGTATAACTTTAAATAGCAGCAGTGCTTGAAGTGGAATTAAATAGGTGCGGGTGTAACAGTATAACTTTAGACCGTCCCCGCGCACCACCGCTAACTAGCTAGCCATTTCACATCCYTTACACGGATGCTGTCTTTAGCTGCAGGTACTCATTCTAGTACCCATTTTACAGTACGGTCATATTCTAGAGCCAGTATTCTACAGGCCTCACCAGCTTGTCGTCCTCTATGGCGAAAATGAATGGTGAAAGAAAAGAAAGAAAGAATAGGGTTTTGGGATAAACGTTAAAAAAAAAAAAAGTTAACACAGGCTTAGGAGATGTTATACGTTTTGTTCTATGAGATAACATCAGTCAGTTAACATGACCTTTATGAATTATCAAGCCTTTATGTGCTTTCTGTGCTTTTAAATTTTTTTTACATACAGTAAATTGACAAAAAGTGACGTTTGCTGATGAAGAGTTAGTGCCTACAAAAAGACGCCATTACTACTTCTCATAACAGGTGTATGATGTGTACTAGGGGTACTATGACAGCTCAACTCATGTATAGATTGCATCAGTTTGAATTTCAATAGCTCTCAGGCCTACACAAGTATTGAGAAAATAACACACACTTTCATTTTGCTGAGAACAGGTGCTTTCAGAGTAGTCTGAAACTCTTAGATGAGCATTAAAACCATCAAGGTTAACTGTACTCTCAAAAGCTTCTCTCTTCTCAGCAAATTATGCAAATGTTCCCGAAACGTCAGTCTAAATATAGGAGAAAGAACAAAGCGCAGATTAGCTCACTCTGTGATCTTCCGGTAAGACTGTTTTTCTCTGATCTCTCTCTCTCTGAGTGGCATTGGTTTTGTCTCCACACCTGCATGCTGGCAGTTGGATGCTGTTTGTGGGTGTGTTATCCAAACTGAGATGTTGTTACATAGGAAACAAAGAGTAAAAAAATTATAATAATTTGCATGTGGAGGTTGGGATAATAAAAGACTAGAACTAGTTCAAATCAAATCACATTTTATTAGTCACATGCGCCGAATACAACCTTACAGTGAAATGCTTACTTACGAGCCCTTAACRAACAATGCAGTTTTAAAAAATAAGGATAAGAATAAGAAATAAAAGTAAGAAGTAATTAAAGAGCAGCAGTAAAATAACAATAGCAAGACTATATACTATATACCTGTACAGAGTCAATGTGCGGGGGCACCGGTTAGTTGAGGTAATATGTACATGTAGGTAGAGTTATTAAGTGACTATGCATAGATGATAACAACAGAGAGTAGCAGCGGTGTAAAAGAGGGGGGTGGCAAATAGTGCAAATAGTCTGGGTAGCCATTTGATTAGGTGTTCAGGATTATTATGGCTTCGGGTAGAAGCCTGTTTAGAAGCTCTTGGATCTAGACTTGGCGCTCCAGTACTGCTTGCCCTGCGGTAGCAGGGAGAACAGTCTATGACAAGGGGGCTGGACAATTTGACAATTTTTAGGGCCTTCCTCTGACACCGCCTGGTATAGAGGTCCTGGATGGCAGGAAGCTTGGACCCAGTGATGTACTGGGCCGTTCGCACTATCCTCTGTAGTGCCTTGTGTCGGAGGCCGGGCAGTCGGCATACCAGGCAGTGATGCACCAGTTAGGATGCTCTCGATGTACAGCTGTAGAACCTTTTGAGGATCTGAGGACCCATTCCAAATATTTTCAGTCTCCTGGGGGGAGTAAGTTTTGTCGTGCCCTCTTCATAACTGACTTGATGTGCTTGGACCATGTTAGTTTGTTGGTGATGTGGACACCAAGGAACTTGAAGCTCTCAACCTGCTCCACTGCAGCCCTGTCGATGAGAATGTGGTCGTAGTTGGTCCTCTTTATCCTGTAGTCCCCAATCATCTCCTTTGTCTTGATCACATCGAGGGAGAGGTTGTTGTCCTGTTGTCCACACGGCCAGGTCTCTGACCTCCTCCCTATAGGCTGTCTCGTTGTTGTCGGTGATCAGGCCGACCACTGTTGTGTCATCTGCAAACTTAATGATGGTGTTGGAGTCAGGCCTGGCCGTGCAGTCATGAGTGAACAGGGACTACAGGAGGGGACTGAGCACGCACCCCTGAGGGGCACCCGTGTTGAGGATCAGCGTGGCAGATGTGTTGTTACCTACCCTTACCACCTGGGGGCAGCTCCTCAGAAAATCCAGGATCCAGTTGCAGAGGGAGGTGTTTTGTCCCAGGGTCCTCAGCTTTTTGATGAGCTTTGAGGTCACCATGGTGTTGAACACTGAGCTGTAGTCAATGAATAGCATTCTCACATAGTTGTTCCTTTTGTCCAGGTGGGAAAGGGCAGTGTGGAGTGCAATAGAGATTGCATCATCTGTGGTTCTGTTYGGCGCTATGCAAATTGGAGTGGGTCTAGGGTTTCTGGGATAATGGTGTTGATGTAAGCCATACCAGCCTTTCAAAGCACTTCATGGCTACAGACGTGAGTGCTACGGGTTGGTTGTCATCTAGGTAGTTTACCTTTGTGTTCTTGGGCACAGGCACTACGGTGGTATGCTTAAAACATGCTGGTATTACAGACTCGGACAGGGAGAGGTTGAAAATGTCAGTGAAGACACTTGCCAGTTGGTCAGTGCATGCTCGCAGTACACATCTTGGTAATCCGTCTGGCCCTGCGGCCTTGTGAATGTTGACCTGTTTAAACGTCTTACTCACATCAGCTATGGAGAGCGTGATCACAGCTGGTGCTCTCATGCATGTTTCAGTGTTATTTTCATCGAAGTGAGCATAGAAGTAGTTTAGCTTGTCTGGTAGGCTCGTGTCACTGAGCAGCTCTCGGCTGTGCTTCCCMTTGTAGTCTGTAATGGTTTGCAAGCCCTTCCACATCCTTAGAGCGCCAGAGCCGGTGAAGTACGATTCGATCTTAGTCCTGTATTGATGCTTTGCCTGTTTGATGGTTCGTCGGAGGGCATAGTGGGATTTCTTATAAGCTTCCGCGTTAGAGTCCCGCTACTTGAAAGCGGCAGCTCTATTCTTTAGCTCAGTGCGGATTTTGCCTGTAATCCATGGCTTCTGGTTAGGGTATGGACGTACGGTCACTGAAGGGAATGACGTCATCGATGCGCTTATTGATGAAGCCAATGACTGATGTGGTGTACTCCTCTAAGCGATCGGAAGAATCTCTGAACATATTCCAGTCTGTGCTTGCCAAACAGTCCTGTAGCTTAGCATCTGCTTAATCTGACCACTTTTTTTATTGATCTAGTCACTAGTGCTTCCTGCTTAAGTTTTTCCTTGTAAGCAGGAATCAGGAGGATAGAATTATGGTCAGATTTGTCAAATGGAGGGCGAGGGAGAGCTTTGTATGCATCTCTGGGTGTGGAGTAAAGGTGGTCCAGAGTTGTTTTCCCCTCTGGTTGCACATTTAACATGTTGATAGAAATTTGGTAAAACGGATTTAAGCTTCCCTGCTTTAAAGTCCCCGGCTACAAGGAGCGCCGCCTCTGGGTGAGCGTTTTCTTGTTTGCTTATGCGGAATACAGCTCATTCAATGCTGTCTTAGTGCCAGCCTCTGACTGTGGTAGTATGTAAACAGCTACGAAAAATACAGATGAAAACTTTCTAGGTAGATAGTGTGGTCTACAGCTTATCATGAGATACTCGACTTCCTTAGATATCGTGCACCAGCTGTTATTTACAAAAATGCATAGTCCGCCGTTCCTTGTCTTACCAGACGTGGCTGTTCTATCCTGCCGGTACAGCGTGTAACCAGCTAGCTGTATGTTGATAGTGTCGTCGTTCAGCCACGACTCCGTGAAGCATAAGATATTACAGTTTTGAATGTCCCGTTGGCAAATCTTCTGCGTAGGTCATTTTATTGTCCAAAGATTGCACATTTGCTAGCAGAATGGAAGAAAGTGGGGGTTTATTTGATCGCCTATGAATTTCTCTGCCTCCTCTTCACGCAAATGATGGGGATCTGAGCCTGTTCCTTGGAAAGCAGTATATTATTCAGGTCGGGCTCGTCAGACTCGTGAAAGGAAAAAAAGGATTTTGCCGGTCCATGGTGAGTAATCTCAGTCCTGATGTCCAGAAGTTATTTTAGGTTATAAGAGACGATAGCCGCAACAAGGCAAAAATAATTAACAAAAAAACACAATCTGTTGGAGGCACGTAAAAAGTCTGCCTTCTTCTCCGGCGCCATTTTGTTCTTGTACATTATGTATACATTATGACTGTACATTATGACTACATTATGACTGTACATTATGACTGTACATTATGACTGTACATTATGACTGTACATATGACTGTACATTATGACTGTACATTATTGACTACATTATGACTTGTATACATTATGACTGTACATTATGACTGTACATTATGACTGTACATTATGACTGTACATATGACTGACTATATTAATGGCTGTACATTTATGACTATATAATGGTTGTACATTATGACTGTACATTATGACTGTACATTATGACTACATTATGACTGTACATTATGACTGTACATTATGACTGTACATAATGACTGTACATTATTGACTGTACATTATGACTGTACATTATGACTGTACATTATGACTATTAATGGCTGTACATTATGACTATATAATGGCTGTACATTATGACTATATAATGTTGTACATTTGACTGTACATTATGACTGTACATTATGACTGTACATTATGACTGTACATTTATGACTGTACATTATGACGTACATTATGACTACATGACGACTGTACAAATGACTGTACATTATGACTACATGACGACTGTACATAATGACTGTACATTTGACTACATGACGACTGTACATAATGACTGTACATTATGACTACATTATGGCTACTTTATTCATGTACATTATGAATACCTTATGACTTCACATTTTGACTGTACATTATGACTGTACATTATGACTGTTCATTATGACTGTACATTATGACTGTACATTATGACTGTACATTATGACTGTTCATTATGACTGTACATTATGACTGTACATTATGACTGTACATTATGGCTACTTTAACTACTGAAAGAGCTGCTTCCTGTGCTTGGCCCTCCTATGTTGAACATAATAAACGGCTCTCTATCCACCGGATGTGTACCAAACTCACTAAAGTGGCAGTAATAAAGCCTCTCTTGAAAAAGCCAAACCTTGACCAAGAAAATATAAAAAACTATCGGCCTATATCGAATCTCCCATTCCTATCAAAAATGTTAGAAAAAGTTGTTGCGCAGCAACTCACTGCCTACCTGAAGACAAACAATGTATACGAAAAGCTGTTTTTTTCAGTCTGGTTTTAGACCCCATCACATTTACATTTTACATTTAAGTCATTTAGCAGACGCTCTTATCCAGAGCGACTTACAAATTGGAAAGTTCATACATATTCATCCTGGTCCCCCCGTGGGGAATGAACCCACAACCCTGGCGTTGCAAGCGCCATGCTCTACCAACTGAGCCACACGGGACCAGGATCACAGCACTGAGACTGCACTTTATGACTATGACCTTTAAATGGCATCAGACCGATGCTCTGCATCTGTCCTCGTGCTCCTAGACCTTAGTGCTGCTTTTGATACCATCGATCACCCCATTCTTTTGGAGACATTGGAAACCCAAATTGGTCTACACGGATCAAGTTCTGGCCTGGTTAAGATCTTATCTGTTGGAAAGATATCAGTTTGTCTCTGTGGATGGTTTGTCCTCTGACAAATCAACTGTGAATTTTGGTGTTCCTCAAGGTTCCGTTTTAGGACCACTATTGTTTTCACTATATATTTTACCTCTTGGTGATGTCATTCGGGAACATAATGTTAACTTTCACTGCTATGCGGCTGACACACAGCTGTACATTTCAATGAAACATGGTGAAGCCCCAAAATTGCCCTCATTGAAAGCCTGTGTTTCAGACATAAGGAAGTGAATGGCTGCAAATGTTCTACATTTAAACTCGGACAAAACAGAGATGCTTGTTCTAGGTCCCAAGAAACAAAGAGATCTTCTGTTGAATCTGACAATTAATCTTGATCGTCTCAAATAAAACAGTGAAGGACCTCGATCTCTCTTTTGACAAACATATCAAGACTGTTTCAATGACAGCTTTTTTCCATCTACGTAACATTGCAAAAATCAGAAACTTTCTGTCCAAAAATGATGCAGAAAATTTTATGCATGCTTTTGTCACTTCTAGGTTAGACTACTGCAATGCTCTACTTCCGGCTACCCGGATAAAGCARTAAATAAACTTCAGTTAGTGCTAAACACGGCTGCTAGAATTTTGACTAGAACCAAAAWATMTGATCATATTACTCCAGTGCTWGCGTCTCTACACTGGCTTCCTGTTTAGGCAAGGGCTGATTTCAAGGCTTTACTGCTAACCTACAAAGCATTACATGGACTTGCTCCTACCTATCTTTCCAATTTGGTCCTGCCGTACATACCTACYCGTACGCTACGGTCACAAGACACAGGCCTCCTAACTGTCCCTAGAATTTCTAAGCAAACAGCTGGAGGCAGGGCCTTCTCCTATAGAGCTCCACTTTTATGGAATGGTCTGCCTACCCATGTGAGAGACGCAGACTCGGTCTCAACTTTTAAGTCGTTATTGAATACTCATCTCTTCAGTAGGTCCTATGATTGAGTGTAGTCTGGCCCAGGTGTGTGAAGGTGAACGAAAAGGTACTGGAGCAACGAACTGCCCTTGCTGTCTCTGCCGGTTAACCCCTCTATCCACTGGGATTCTCTGCYTCTAACCCTATTACAAGGGCTGAGTCACTGGCTTACTGGTGCTCTTCCAAGCCGTCCCTGTGAGGGGTGCGTCACTTGAGTGGGTTGTCTCAGGATGGTAAGTTGATGGTTGAAGATATCCCTCTAGTGGTGTGGGGGCTGTGCTTTGGCAAAGAGGGTGAGGTTATATCCTGCCTGTTTGGCCCTGTCCTAGGACGGGGCCACAGTGTCTCCTGACCCCTCCTGTCTCAGCCTCCAGTATTTATGCTGCAATAGTTTATGTGTCGGGGGGCTAGGGTCAGTCTGTTATAGCTGGAGTATTTCTCCTGTCTTATCCGGTGTCCTGTGTGAATTTAAGTATGCTCTCTCTAATTCTTTCTTTCTCTCTCTCGGAGAACCTGAGCCCTAGGACCATGCCTCAGGACTACTTGGCATGATGACTCCTTGCTGTCCCCAGTCCACCTGGCCGTGCTGCTGCTCCAGTTTCCACTGTTCTGCCTGCGGCTATGGAACCTTGACCTGTTCACCGGACGTTGCTACCTGTCCCAGACCTGCTGTTTTCAACTCTCTAGAGACAGCAGGAGCGGTAGAGATACTCCAAGGAGCGCGAGCCTATTGAAAAAGCCAACTGACATTACTCCTGAAGGTGCGACCTGTTCGCACCCATCGACAACCACTGGAATTATTATTTGCATCCCTTGCTGGCATTGATGAACATTTGGAACATCTTTACATGCCTTCTGTTATATCTGCACCTGGCACAACCAGAAAGAGGACTGGGCCACCTCTCATAAGCCTGGTCTCACTCCTCTAGGTTTCTCCTAGGATCTGGCCTTCTAAAGGAGTTATTATCTCTCAGCCACCGTGTTCTACACCTGCATCTGCCTGCTGTTTGGGGTGTTAGGCTGGTTTTGTATTTAGCACTTGTGTGACATCAGCTGATGTTAAGTAGGGGCTTTATAAATTTTGATTTGATTTGATTAAGACTACATTGATGAATGTTACATTATGACTGTACATATGGCTACTTTAAGTACATTATGACTGTTCATTATGGACTGTATTTTAAAGAGGTACATTCTTGAGATACAGTGATGTAATGACCTATTTTTGCAGACGGAAATTTACTCCTTCATAATGCATGCTTGTGGGTGCTGTGTGTGTGTGTGTAGTTGTGGTGTGTGTGTTGTGTGTGTTGTGTGTGTGTGTGTGTGTGGTGTGTGTGTGGGTGGTGGTTGTGTGTGTGATTGTGTGTGTGTGTGTTGTGTGTGTGTGTGTTACCAGTTTTATACACTGCGATGATGAAGTTGTGACAGGTTAAAATCTCTAAAGGAAGTGCTATGCTGGTTTTTGGTAAATGCTTCTGTCGCACCGCTCACTTCTAATACCGTTAGCGAGACCAGCATGACATGGCCAGGGCTTTTTCTGCTGATCCAAACGCAGGAAGGGGAACCTTCGTAACTCTGGGTGACAAATCTGATTTTGAGAAAAGAGGACACGTGTTAGGTTTATTTCACATATGTGTTCATTTTTTCGATTATCAGTCTCAGAAGGTTCCATTTCTGATGTTTTTCTATACCGTTTCCATTGGAAAATGTTACGGAAATAGTGCCTATATAGAAACCAAAAAGGGTTCAGGGCTCGCTTAAGGCTTGATTATGGTAATTCAAAAAGTTCCTGTGAATTTCTGCAGTGTGCATGCTGTAAAAGCTATGATCTTCCCAACCAACCACTGAAATTTGTTTCATTTTAGCGCCCACCGACGAACTGCTTTGAGGGCAATACACACACACGTGATAATGCGTTTATAGCATATTTCTGCCAACTTGTGGCTGCGCCAAATAGAATTGCCAGTACGCGCCTCGTGCTATCCCAATTCAGAGGAGCCTCGGTCTATCCCAATGAAGGCAGCCTCGGTGCTATCCAATCAGAGGAGCCTCGGTTGCCTTCCCATGAGAGGAGTCTCGGTGCTATCCCAATCACGAGCCTCGGTGCGTATCCCAATGAGAGGAGCCTCGGTGCCTATCCCAATCAGAGGGAGCCCTCGGTCTATCCCAATCAGAGGAGTCTCCAGTGCATCCCAAATCAGAGGAGCCGTCAGTGCTATCCCAATGAGAGGCGCCTTCGTAGCGTTATCCCAATCAGAGGCGCCCTCTTAGCGATCCCAAGTCAGAGGCGCCTGCCAGATATCCCAATGAGAGGAGCCTCGGCTGCTATCCCAAATCAGAGGCGCCTCGTAGGCTATCCCAATCAGAGGTACCTCTGCCATCCCAATCAGAGGACCTCAGTTGTGCTATCCCAATGAGAGGCGCCTTGTAGCATCCCAATCAGAGGCAGCCTCGGTGCTATCCCAATCAGAGGCGCCTCGTACATCTCAATCAGAGGACCTCAGGGCTATCCAATCAGAAGGCCGCCGCGTAGCTTCCCATTATCAGGGGAGCCCGTGAGGCTATTCTCCAATCAGAGGAGCCTCGGTGCTATCCCATCAGGGGAGCCTCGGTGCTTATCCCAATCAGAGGAAGTCTCGGTGCTATCGCCAATCAGAGAGCCTCGTTACTGCTATCCAAGGACGAGGAGCCTCCGGTGCTTCCCAATCAGAGGAGCCTCGGTGCTATCCCATCAGAGGAGTCCGGTGCTATCCCAGTCAGACGAGCCCGTGCTATCCCAATGCAGAGGAGCCTCAGTGCTATCCCAATTGAGAGGCGCCTCGTAGCTATCCCAATCAGAGGCGCCTCGACGATCCCAATCAGAAGGCGCCTGCCTAATATCCAATCAGAGGAGCCTCAGGTTGCTATTTCCCAAATCATGGAGGCGCCTCGTAGCTATCCCCAATCAGAGGTACCTCGGTGCTATCCCAATCAGAGTACCTCGCACGTGCTATCCAATGAGAGGAAGCCTCAGTGCTATTCCCAATCGAGGAGCCTCGGTGCGTATCCCAACAGAGGAGCCTCTGGTGCATCCCAATGAGAGGCGCCTTGTAGCTTATCCCAATCAAGAGGAGCCTCGATGCTATTCCATCAGAGGCCGCCTCGTAGCTATTCTCAATTCAGAGGGCCTCGGTGCTATTCCCAATCGAGGCGCCTCGTAGCATTATCCCAGATCAGAGGAGCCTCGACTATTCAATCGAGGAGCCTCGGTGCATATCCAAATCAGAGGCGCGTCGTAGCTATCCCAATCAGAGGAAGCCTCGTAGATATCTCAATCAGGAGCCTCGTGCTATTTCCCATTCAGAGGAGCCCTCGTGCTATCCCAATCAGGAGGCAGCCTCTGTGCTACCCCAATCAGAGGGAGCCTCAAGTGCGATATCCAATGAGAGGAGCCCGGGTGCTATCCCAATCAGAAGAGCGCCCGGTCTATCCCAATGAGAGGATGCCTCGGTGCTATACCAATCAGAGGAGCCTCGGGTGCTATCCAATCAGAGCGAGCCTCGGTGCTATCCCAATCAGAGGGAGCCTCGGTGCTTCCCAATGAGAGGCGCCCGTAGCTATCCCATCAGTAGGAGCTCGGTGCATATTCCAATCAGGGAGCACTCGGTGCATCCAAATCAGAGGCCTTCGTAGCATTCCCAATCAGAGAGCCTCGGTGCTATCCCAATCAGAGGCGCCTCGTACTATCCCATCAGGAGCTCGGTGCTATCCCATCAGAGGGCGCCTAGTAAGCTATCCCAATCAGAGGAGCTCGTTGCTATCCCAAATCACGGAAGCCTCGTGCTATCCAATCAGAGGACCTCGTGCTATCCAAATCAGAGGTACCTCGTTAGAATATCTCCATTTCTCAAGGAAAGGGGGAAAAGGGGGGGTTCTCGGGGATTGTGGCTATTTTTTTCCCAAATTTCCAAGAAAAAGGGGGGGGAAGCGCCCCCTTCCGGTCTATCCCAATCAGAGGGAGTCTCAGGGCTATCCAATCAGAGGAGCCTTCGGATGCTATCCCAATCAGAGGAGCCTCGGTGCTATCCCAATCAGAACCCGTGCCCATAGAGCCTCAGTGCTATCCAATCAAGGGAGCCTCGAGTGCGTCCCAATCAGAGGAGCCTCTGGTTGCTATCCAACAGGAAGCCTCGGTGCATCCAAAGCAGAGGAGCCTCGGTGCTATCCCAATGAAGAGGAGCCTCGGTGCTATCCAACACCTCCGGTGGATCCATCAGAGGAGCCTCGGTCTATCCCAATGAGGTCCGGACAGAAGAGGAGGGGAGAGGAGAGCAAAAAACAAAAGACTACAACGAGACAAATAAACAACAAACCCAGCTCACAGTGCACCACCCATACACAGAAGACACACACCCAATGATGCATCATGGCAGTGACTACAACCCCAACATATCCAAGGATGCCATACCCCATGGCAGTGACTACACAGGACCCATGTTGATCATGACACAACCCCCATGATTGCATTCAAGGAAGTGATACACAAACCCCCATGTTGCATCATGGCGTGACACACAACCCCCATGATGCATAAGGAATGTGACTTACACAACCCCATGATGCATCAAGGAAGTGACTACACAACCCCCATGTATGCATCATGGCAGTGACTATACAACCCCATGATGCATCATGGCAGTGACTACACAACCCCTTGATGCATCAGGCAGTGGACACACAACCCCTTGATGCATCATTGCAGGACACACAACTCCCAAGATGCATCATGGCAGCAGTCAAGTGAACGCAAAGAAACAGAGAAGCTTTGCCGAATATTGATTTAATGCTGCATTCAGCAGTGGAAGATGTGTGTCTGTATTACCCTTGCTCTATTTCCCCCATACCTTGAGTTCTGCTACCTCCACTCTCTGCAAGAGAGAGAGAAAGAGAGAGAGAGAGATGGAGGAAGAGAGAGAGAGAGAGAGAGAGGCAGAGAGAGAGAAAAAGAGAAAAAAGAGAGAGAGAGGCAGAGAGAGCAGAGAGAGAAGAAAGAGAAAGAGAAGCATCCCGGAGTCCCTCTTCACTGTTGACGTGATACTGGTGTTTTGCGGGTACTATTTATGAAGCTGCCAGTTGAGGACTTGTGAGGCATCTGTTTCTCAAACTAGACAATGAACTTGTCCTCTTGCTCAGTTGTGCACCGAGGCCTCCCACTCCTCTTTCTATTCTGGTTAGAGCCAGTTTGCTCTGTTCTGTGAAAGGAGTAGTACACAGCGTTGTACGAGATCTTCAGTTTCGTGGCAACTTCTCACATGGAATAGCCTTCATTTCTCAGAACAAGAATAGACTGACGAGTTTCAGAAGAAAGCCTTTGTTTCTGGCCATTTTCAGCCTAATCGAACCACATGCTGATGCTCCAGATACTCAACTTGTCTAAAGAAGGCCAGTTTTTATTGCTTCTTTAATCAGGACAACAGTTTTCAGCTGTGCTAACATAATTGCAAAAGGGTTTCCTACTGACAATTTGGACTTTTAAAATGATAAACTTGGAATAGCTAACACAATGTGCCATTTGAATACAGGAATGATGGTTGCTGATAATGGGCCTCTGTACACCTATGTAGATATTCATTGAAATCCAGCAGTTTCCAACTACAATAGTCCTTTACAACATTAACAATGTCTGCACTGTATTTCTGATTTTAAGAAATACTAATTTAATGGACAAAAAAATTGCTTTTCTTTCAAAAACAAGGACATTTCTAAGTGACCCCAAACTTTTGAACGGTAGTGTTATTATTATATATATATATTTATTTATTTATATACACATTATATATATATATATATATATATATATATATATATATATATATATAATGTATATATATATATATATATATACACACATTTATACTCTGGACTCTGACACTGGCCGTCATTGTAAATAAGAATTTGTTCTTAACTGACTTGCCTAGTTAAATAAAGCTTCAATTAAAAAATATATATAATAATTGCTCATCCTAATATTTCTATATTTCTTAATTCCAATCTTTTACTTTTAGATTTGTGTGTATTGCTGTGTATCGTTAGATGTTACTGCACTGTTGGAGCTAGGAACACAAGCATTTCGATACACCCGCAATTACATCTGGTAAACATGTGTGTGCGACCAATAAAATGTGATTTGATTTGAATGTCAAAGTGTGATTATGTTTTTCTACATTTTTAAGAATTTTTTTTTTTTTTAATGAAAAACTTAAATGTCAGTAAGTATTCAACCCCTTCGTTACGGCAAACCTAAATAAGTTCAGGAGTAAGTTTGCTTAAACCCTTTGAGCATGGTGAAGTTATTAATGACACTTTGGATGGAGTATCAACACACTGGTGACTTCGAAACAGTTACAGAGTTGAATGGCTGTGATTGGAGAAAACTTGAGGATGGATCAACAACATTGTTGTTACTCTACAATAGTAACCTAATTGAAGGAGTGAAAAAATGTGGGAAAGCAATTCACTTTTTGTCTTGAATACAAAGTGTTATGTTTGGGGCAAATCCAATACAACACATTACTGAATACCACTCTCCATATTTTCAAGCATATTATTTTTTTTTAAACCTAGGAAAGTCAGTTAAGAAGAAATTCTTATTTACAATGATGGCCTACCCTGGCCAAACCCTAACCCGTACAACACTGGGCCAATTGTGCGCAGCCTTACGGGACTCCCAATCACGGCCGGTTGTGATACAGCCAGGAATCGAACCAAGGTCTGTAGTGAAGCCTCTATCACTGTGATGCAGTGCCTTAGACTGCTGCGCCACTCGGGAGCACTGGTGGCTGCATCATGTTATGGATATATMGTAATCATTAAGGACTGGGGAGTTTTTCAGGATAAAAAATAAACGGAATGGAGTTAAGCACAGGAACAATTCTAGAGGAAAACCTGGTTCAGTCTGCGTTCCACCAGACACTGGGAGATGAATTCACCTTTCAGCAGGACAATAACCTAAAATACAAGGCCAAATCCACACTGGAGTGCCTTACCAAGAAGACAGTTAATGTTCCTATGTGGCCGAGTTACAGTTTTGACTTAATTAAATCTACTTGAAAATCTATGGCAAGACCTGAAAATAGTTGTCTAGCAATGATCAATAACCAATTAGACAGTTGACTCCATTTTGAATTCAAGGCTGTAACACAACAAAATGTGTAATAAGTCAAAGGGTATGAATACTTTCTGAAGGCTCTGTATACATGAATATACTGTAGATTCTGATGATCTGTTTACAATGGAGCTATAACCTGTGTCTATTCTGACATGTATGGAAGTTAATCCATAAAGTATCTATGCAATACAAGAGCCATAACCCTTCAGTACACCCCCATACCGTAACATAGTAAGCATACAAACAATTCAGCCTCTTGTAAACAAACTTATTCCCCTGTAACCTATAGTTTAAACAATATTGCATAAAATCTAAACAGTAGCAATTTTTGTAGGCAATAACAGTGTTGAACATCATAAGTGTAAATCGCCTATAGTAATATTCGCATATATCAAATTACCTATTAATTAACTTCTGTAAAAATTATACAATTTTGTAGGCATATTTCAATCTACAGTGAGGTCCCGCAATTATTAACGCCTTTGATAAAGATGACCAATAATGACTGTATAAAATAAATAATTAAAATACAAAGCTATATTGTATGCTCAAAGAATGGTGGAAATTATATTATTTCATACTAATAACATTGCTCAGAGAAAGAGATTTTATTTAACAAGTAATACTTTTTTTTGTCAAAAAGGTAGGCGTAAAAAAAAGGTAGGCGTAAAAAAGATTTGTATAAGTAAAGTAGTCAAAAGTTTCGTATTTGGTCCCATATTCCTAGCATTAATTATTGCATCAAGCTTGTGACTGTACAAACTTGTTGGATGCATTTGCAGTTCAMTTTTGGTTGCGTTTCAGATTATTTTGTGCCCAATAGATATTAATGGTAAATAATGTATTGTGTCATTTTGGAGTCATTTTTTAAAATTGTAAATAAGAATAGAATGTTTCTAAGGACTTCTACATTAATCAGGATTACGGATAGGCCTAAATCTTGAGTGAATCGCTAATAATGATGAGGGTCAAAGATCATACCCCCAAGACATGCTAACCTCCCCTGTTATTGGTAATGGTGAGAGGTTAGCATGTCTTGGGGGTATGAACTTTTTCACTCTGTAACTTTCTCACTCACTATTACTAGCAATTCACTCAAGATATAGGCCTTTCATTATTCACGATTAATTCTGGATTATCCATAATCATGGTAGCATCCACATTAACGTGGAAGTATTTCGAAACGTGTTAGTATAATAAAATAATTCTGACCCCTACCCTTTTGAGAAAAACAAATAGTATTTATTTGAGCAATTGTATTAGTATAAAAATATATAATTTCCCATTTTTTTTGGAGCATACAATATAGCTCAGAATTTGAATAATCTATTTTATACAGTCATTATTGCTAATCTTTATCAATTTTGTCAATAAGTTTTATAACACTGTCTTGCGTATAGCTTTCTCTAGACCTCTTTCTTTAAATGATGAGCATTATACTTTGTTTACTATACTTGCATTTGTTATTAGACTTMTATTTGTTATTCTTGACCACAAAATCAAAATGACTTCACCAATTTGTTACTGTTCGTTTTTGCTGGAAATTGTGGACACCGCTCACCGCACACACACATTCTTTCACACAGATCACCCTCGCTTAGGAGGCGCCTCTCTCCGTCCGTTCCCGTGCTAGTCCAATGGAACAAAGACCAGCCTTATCAATGTATGCTTTCCTACGAGCCAATGGCGCGACTCCTCATAGCTCACATGACAGATTCCTCTCGCGTCTCTCCACACAGCGTTCAATCGCGGGATTCTAGCGTCACTGAAGAACCGAGTCCGGCGCGGCAGGACGTCAACGACAGCGCAACAATTATTAGATATGAAGACAAGTTTTCAAAGGACCAGACACATTTTCGAATGGACTGACTGTTGGCAGCGGAAATTCTTGAGCCGTACGATACTATGAATCGTCTTCAGACACTAAAATGAACCATACGTAAGTGTTTTTTTTTTTTTTTACTTCACTCAGATTTATTTTTGATGATGCGCGCCTATCAATGGTGACTCATTGAATGTCTTGTTTAAAAAAGTTGAGCCATTTCTGTTTTTTGCTCTTCACACCTTGCACCCCACGTCCTGTGTTTGCACGTTGAGAGAACAATTTTGTCATTTCTAAAATACATGTATTTTATTTATAAAATGGTACCATTCATCCGTATACTTTGAGGTTCACACCTATAGGCGTGCCCTACCTCCCCCGTGGTTTTTGTTATAAACAATCGGTAAAAGGTAGCCTAAGTGCTCTGTTTTTGACAGGATATATGTTAGGGCATGACAGCCTAAATAAAGGCCCGCCAAACACGCTGACCCTAAAAGTCCGTACAGGGCTYTCCAACCGGTCGACATGGCTGAGTGAGGGCAATTAACCCAAGTCTCCAACAAGAGGGCATGGAGCACCTGAGGCGCAAAGATCAGCAACAGGGATGGGAGAAAGGGTGGATCATTCTCCAATTTCATTTTCCATTTCCATGCCAAATATTCTGATACAAACGACCCTTAAATGTTGAGATCTTTAAGCTCAGTTATAAGAAGACTGAAGTCAGCAGTATTGGCTAGCCTACAAGCGTGTTCTCTCTGTCTCACTACCAAACGTGCCTTTGCTTGAGAGGGATCACATTCCAATCAATTTGACAAGACACGCTATATGAGGTTATGTCGTTCTATTAACCCTATGATTTTCAACACAGAAGGGAGAAAGAAAAATATATATATATTTTGAGTCTCAATTAAAAAATGCTCTGAAATCGAGAAATGAAGGATCTCAGAAAAGAACAGGAAGTGAGATGTTCTGAAAGGCTTCAGATGGTTTTTAACTAGATCTATAAAATGTGTTTGTCCCGTTCTCTGGGGAAAAGAAAGGGGTGAATGAGAGAAAAACAATCCAACACAGAAAGTCACTCCAGTGGAAGATGCCCAATCAAATGTGTATAACCCCATTGTTTTCCCCCCCTGCGTGCAGCTGGTAGGCTCCTTCTTCTTTGTCTGGTTCCTCTGTTATGTACACCTCACCCAACTGCCGCCAACCGCCGCCCGAGACACCTGAAAGATAGTGTTCCAGTCAGTCTGGAGAACAGCCAGTTGTTTTATATGTTTCTCCCCCCCTACTGCTGCCTGTGTTTGCCTGTCTGTTTGCCTGCCTGCCTGTCTGTCTGCCTATCTGTTTGCCTGGCCGTGTCGCTGTTTGATAACGGCTGATCCCTGGCCGTGTCGGCTGTTTGATAACGGCTGATCCCTGGCCGTTGTCCGCTGTTGATAACGGCTGATCCCTGGCCGTGTCGCTGTTGATAACGGCTGATCCCTGGCCGGGTCGCTGTTGATAACGGCTGATCCCTGGCCGTGTCGCTGTTGATAACCTGATCCCTGGCCGTGTCGCTGTTCACTGAAACTCAACGGCTGATCAACTCCCGGTGCTTGAAACGTTCCTGCGCGTGCGCGTTTGATAAAGGCTGATACCAGATTGCCGATCGTCGCTGTTGATACACCCGGGTTGACTCTCTGGCACCGCGGTCGCTGTTGATTAACGGCTCGATCCCTGGCACCGTGATCGTGTTGATACGGCTGAATCCTGCCTCGCATGTAGCCTGCTGTTGATAACCGCTGCTCCGCCCTGATGACGCTGTGATAAACGGCTGATCACTGCCGCGGTGCTGTTGATGAACGGCTATCCTGGCCCCGTGTCGCTGTTCGATAACGGCTGATCCCTGGCCGTGTCGCTTGTTGA
>NC_036866.1:1404492-1410758 GCF_002910315.2 Salvelinus sp. IW2-2015 | reverse complement strand
CCTGCCTGTCTGTCTTTCCCTGCCTGCTGTCTGTCTGCTCTCTGTTTGCCTGCTGTCTGCCTCCATCCACATGCTATGCTTGCGGGTGGCCAGTTCCGCTGCCGCTGGTATATGGCAGGGGATGGAGACACACACACACACAACACACACACACACCACAGCACACACACACACACACACACACACACACACACACACACACACCACACACACACAAGAAAGAGAGAGGAGTAATGAAACATGAAAGACAACACTGTTACTGTTGAGACACATGTGTGTGTATATGTGTTTTCTACGTACTATTTTTAGCAAGGCTGTGAAACATAGTTAACAAATACCTTAGGGGTTTTAATGCAAACACAGTTGAGGGCTTATTCACACACAGAATGGCAGATTTTTGAAAGCTGGCTTTTTTTTTTTTTACTCGACTTTGGATCATTAGCTGCACATTCGGTCTCATTCTATGGCATAAAGGCATTATTTACCTTTGCACCTCGTGCTCTTGCATGCGTAAATGGATAATTGTGTTTTAATTGGAACTGCCCTTGTTTCAGTACTACATTGGTGGTTATGCTCAGCCTTTGAAGACGGTGTCATTTTCTAAACCTTTGCCACATCCTGCTACTGAGTGAATGTCTATCACCTGGGGCTGAACCGCGAGGGATAGAGGTCTCTAATTGAGAAACACAAGGCGGACTTACCAGGCTTCATTAGGACTTGCGAGTTAATGAAACCTTCAATGGAAAAATTTGTCTTGATGAAAGGAGCTTTTGTGAGCGAAAATATGGACTTTTTCCCACAACTTCAATTTAGCCTGCTTTTAATCTCATAACGACAAGCCTTATCTGTTATAGGAGAAAAACAAAAATCCTCTCGTGTCACAAGTCTTTCTTTGGGTTGCCTTAGAATGCCTTCTTGATCTGTCGTCTGTAGAATGCTGAATGATAGGCTAGTTTGGAAAATGACTGGTTTGAATGTCTGTGTGTGACACTCACAAATGGCTGATTTGAGTGGTCTGTGTGTGACACTCACAAAATGGCTGATTTGAGTGGTCTGTGTGTGACACTCACAAAATGGCTTGATTTGGTGGTCCTGTGTACGGGGACATCACACGTGCTATTTACACAGTGGAAATAAAAAAATAGACCTACAGCATTCCACATCATGGATTTTTTTCCTAAATTTCTGGGTACCACTGTGTATTCTATGTTGAAACAAGATACAATCTTACTTTGATCAAATTAAGACTCATATGATTGGATTTTACTTTCTTGCAACCAAGCCTTTTAAATTCATATTCAAACTTTTGCATATGTTTTAGGAGTATGTATAAGTACAGGAATGGATCTCTCTATTGAAGAATAATCCCTAGCCTACAAAGTAAGGAACATGTGTGATGGGCTATGGAAATATGAGGGCAGCTGGAAATGAAACAATCTGTTTTCTCAGGCCTACTTTGAGTGTCATGGCATTAAGGACACTCTTAGTCTGTCCTCGGCTGAGGCATTAAGGGACACTCCTAGATCTGTCCTCTGGCTGAGGCATTAAGGACAACGTCCCTAAATCTGTCCTCGCGCTGAGGCAATTACAGGACACCCTAGATCTGTCCTCAGGCTGAGGCTTAAAAAGACACTCTGATCTGCCTCCGCTAAATTTCCCAAAAGAACCTAGCCCCAGTAACAGTTGTCACCAACCTTTTCTAAGTCATAGATCTGGCTACCTCTAGACTATTTGCATTGCCCCTCCTTTTTTACACTGCTGCTACTCTCTGTTTATTATCTATGCAAAGTCACTTTAACTCTACCTACATGTACATATTACCTAGATTACCGGTGCCCCGCACATTGACTCTGTACCAGGTACCCCTGTATATAGCCTCCACATTGACTCTGTACCGGTACCCCTGTATATAGCCCCACATTGACTCTGTCAGGTCCCCCTGTATATAGCCCCAGATTGCTCTGTACCGGCACCCCTGTATATAGCCTCCACATTGACGTCTGTACCGTAACCCTGTTATTAGCCTCCACATTGACTCTACCGGTACACCTGTATATAGCCTCCCACATTTGACTCTGTACGTAACCCCTGTATATACCTCCACATTGACTTTGGTACCGTACCCCCTGTATATAGCTCCACTTGACTCTGTACCGTAACCCTGTTATATAGCCTCCACATTGAGCTCGTAGTCTTAACCGTAACACCCTGTAATATAGCCCCACATTGACTCTGTACCGGTACCCCCTGTTATATAGCCTCCACATGACTCTGTACCGTAACACCCTGTATATAGCCTCACATTGACTCTGTACCGGTACCCCCTGTATATAACCTCCACATTGACTCTGTACCGTAACACCCTGTAATATGCCTCCACATTGACTCTGTACCGGTTACCCCTGTATATAGCCTCCACATTGACTCTGTACCGTAACCAACCACTGTATAGTACCTCCACATTGACTCTGTACCGTAACACCCTGTATATAGCCTCACATTGACTCTGTTACCGGTACCCCTGTATATAGCCTCCACATTGACTCCAGTACCGTAACACCCTGTATATAGCCTCCACATGACTCTGTACCGTACACCCTGTATATGCCCTCCACATTGACTCTGACGTAACTGTATACAGCCTCCACATGACTACATGTAACCGTCAACACCCTGTATATAGCATCGCTACTGTGATTCACAGGCTTGCTCTTTAATTAATTTTAACTTTTTCCGCCCATTTTTCACTATAAACACTTAAATTTCTTAACACTGCATTGTTGGTTAAGGGCTTGTAAGTAAGTATTTCCCTGGTAAAGTAATAAATACTGTTGTATCAGCGCATGTGACAAATAAAACATTTGATGATCCACTTCTGAGTCAAAAAGCAGCTCTACCTCTCAAATCTTTTTTTTTTTTTTTAAGAACCATTGATCTATGCTCTATAAGATAGGGCACAGATAGCCTAGCGTTAGCATTGGCCAGTACCCAAACGGTCGTTTGAATCCCCGAGCGACTCGATAAAAAAAATACATCTGTCGATCTGGACACTTTAACCTTATTGTTCCCCGTGTCGCTGGTTGATAACGGCTGATCCCTGGCCGTGTCGCTGTTGATAACGGCTGATCCCTGCCGTGTCGTGTTGATAAGGCTGATCCCTGGCCGTGTCGCTGTTGATAACGGCTGATCCCTGGCCGTGTCGCTGTTGATAACGGCTGATCCCTGGCCGTGTCGCTGTTGATAACGGCTGATCCCTGGCCGTGTCGCTGTTGAAACGGCTGATCCCGGCTGCGCTGTGATACGATCCCTGCCGTGTCGCTGTTGATAACGGCTGATCCCTGGCGTGTCGCTGTTGATAACGGCTGATCCCTGGCCGTGTCGCTGTTGATAACGGCTGATCCCTGGCCGTGTCGCTGTTGATAACGGCTGATCCCTGGCCGTGTCGCTGTTGATAACGGCTGATCCTGGCCGGTCGCTGATAACGGCTGATCCCTGGCCGTGTCGCTGTTTGATAACGGCTGATCCCTGGCCGTGTCGCTGTTGATAACGGCTGATCCTGGCCGGGTCGCTGTTGATAACGGCTGATCCCTGGCCGTGTCGCTGTTGATAACGGCTGATCCCTGGCCGTGTGCGCTGTTGATAAGGCTGATCCTGGCCGTGACGCTGTGATAACGGCTGATCCCTGGCCGGGTCGCTGTTGATACGGCTATCCTGGCCTGTCGCTGTTGATAACGGCTGATCCCTGGCCGTGTCGCTGTTGATAACGGCTGATCCCTGGCCGTGTCGCTGTTGATAACGGCTGATCCTGGCTGACGTTAACGGCTCTGGCCGGGTCGCTGTTGATAACGGCTGATCCCTGGCCGTGCGCTGTTGATAACGGCTGACCTGCCGTGTCGCTGTTGATAACGGCTGATCCCTGGCCGTGTCGCTGTGTAACGGCTGATCCCTGGCCGTGACCCCACTCTCCGAGGGGGAGTTGAGATGTTGTTTCACAACACACTGTACAGGTTACACACTATGCATCTCATATTTGCCCTATTAGTTAAGATGTTCAGTATATTTGAATTATCTTGAATTTAGCTAAATTGTAATGAGTAGGGATTTTTTTCTTGTTTCCTTTGGAAATTGATGTTGATGCACTGGATTTTGTGTCGCACCTCACCTTTTCATTCCGCATTCATCTTAACACAAAACCACATTGCATTAGGGGTAGGTCGTAAAATAGTAGTAATGTTTGCTTATGCGAATCACTGTTTGCAAAAGTTATTGAGAATTATACAGAAATAAATTGTTATCTTTATTGCATGATAATATAACACCCATGCTGCTAAGGTCATTGGACAATCCAAAAGGAACCGTTTAGGATTTTTGATGTCAGATTTACATATGAAAGACCGATGTCACGGTCAGAAATGTAATAATAAACAATAATTACTGGGTGCTTATATTTGTCCTAATTCACAAATGTTCACAATGTTGCTTTATATTTATGTGTGAATTGGAAACCATTTTTTTGTTGCATATCCCAACTCCCCCTGAGACCTTCTCGGAGACCTGGGTCACTATAAATGGAGGATTCATTCAATTACCCATGTGCTCTTTCCTGGAAAAGTCTGCGGCCATGAAGAGGTTAATTGTTTTAGAAAATGGGCTACGGTGAGGATAATTGAGCTGCTGGTTTTGGCGTGTGTTAGGGGGGTTTCTGAACAGGAAGGTCTTTGTGTCATTGTATTGGCTCGGGGTGAGGGTTCTACGCAGGAAGGTCTTTGTGTCATTGTATTGGCTCGGGGTGAGGTTCTACGCAGGAAGGTCTTTGTGTCATTGTATTGGCTCGGGTGAGGGTTCTAAAGCAGGAAGGTCTTAGTGTCATTGTATTGGCTCGGGTCTGTTGATAACGGCTGATCCCTGGCCGTGTCGCTGTTGATAACGGCTGATCCCTGGCCGTGTCGCTGTTGATAACGGCTGATCCCTGGCCGTGACCCCACTCTCCGAGGGGGAGTTGAGATGTTGTTTCACAACACACTGTACAGGTTACACACTATGCATCTCATATTTGCCCTATTAGTTTAGATGTTCAGTATATTTGAATTATCTTGAATTTAGCTAAATTGTAATGAGTAGGGATTTTTCTTCGTTTCCTTTGGAAATTGATGTTGATGCACTGGATTTTGTGTCGCACCTCACCTTTTCATTCCGCATTCATCTTAACACAAAACCACATTGCATTAGGGGTAGGTCGTAAAATAGTAGTAATGTTTGCTTATGCGAATCACTGTTTGCCAAAAGTTATTGAGAATTATACAGAAATAAATTGTTATCTTTATTGCATGATAATATAACACCCATGCTGCTAAGGTCATTGGACAATCACAAAGGAACCGTTTAGGATTTTTGATGTCAGATTTACATATGAAAGACCGATGTCACGGTCAGAAATGTAATAATAAAACAATAATTAGCTGGGTGCTTATATTTGTCCTAATTCACAAATGTTCACAAGTGTGCTTTATATTTATGTGTGAATTGGAAACCATTTTTTTGTTGCATATCCCAACTCCCCCTGAGACCTTCTCGGAGACCTGGGGTCACTATAAATGGAGGATTCATTCAATTACCCATGTGCTCTTTCCTGGAAAAGTCTGCGGCCATGAAGAGGTTAATTGTTTTAGAAAATGGGCTACGGTGAGGATAATTGAGCTGCTGGTTTTTGCGTGTGTTAGGGGGGTTCTGAACAGGAAGGTCTTTGTGTCATTGTATTGGCTCGGGGTGAGGGTTCTACGCAGGAAGGTCTTTGTGTCATTGTATTGGCTCGGGGTGAGGGTTCTACGCAGGAAGGTCTTTGTGTCATTGTATTGGCTCGGGGTGAGGGTTCTAAGCAGGAAGGTCTTAGTGTCATTGTATTGGCTCCTTCCTGTTTAGAACCCTCGCCCCAAGCCAATACAATGACACTAAGACCTTCCTGCTTAGAACCCTCACCCCGAGCCAATACAATGACCTTCCTGCTTAGAACCCTCACCCCGAGCCAATACAATGACAAAGACCTTCCTGATTAGAACCCTCGCCCCAAGCCAATACAATGATAAAGACCTTCCTGCTTAGAACCCTCGCCCCGAGCCAATACAATGACACAAAGACCTTCCTGCGTAGAAACCCTCACCCCGAGCCAATACAATGACACTAAGACCTTCCTGTTTAGAACCCTCACCCCGAGCCAATACAATTACACTAAGACCTTCCTGTTTAGAACCCTCACCCCGAGGCCAATT
>NC_036866.1:1382423-1404110 GCF_002910315.2 Salvelinus sp. IW2-2015 | reverse complement strand
GGTGAGGGTTCTAAGCAGGAAGGTCTTTGTCATTGTATTGGCTCGAGGTGAGGGTTCTAAGCAGGAAGGTCTTTGTCATTGTATTGGCTCGGGGTGAGGGTTCTAAACAGGAAGGTCTTGGTGTCATTGTATTGGCTTGGGGCGAGGGTTCTAAACAGGAAGGGGGTGGTGATTTCTCCCGCATTCTCTTCTTTCAGTGGGTTGTCTAAACCCCGCCCCATAGGCCCCTATATTCAAATAATGAAGAAAAATTCAGATGTTATGACATGGTGTAATAATCACAAGATCCTAAAATCAGAGGCTTGTCATAATTATTACACCGTTTGATAATGCCAGAGCAAATGAGCCCCTGGCCGTAGTTTAACGAGTACGCTGAGAGTCAGGAAGCAATTTCAGGGAGTGAATATATTTAATAAATAAATGAACAAAACAAGAAATACAAACAGCGCACCGACGTTTATTTGTCACGTGCGCCGAATACAGCAGGTGTAGAGACCTTACAGTGAAACGCTTACTTACAGGCTCTAACCAATAGTGCAAAAAAGGTATTCGGTGAACAATGGGTAAGTAAAGAAGACAGTGAAAACAGTAGCGAGGCTACATACAGACACCGGTTAGTCAGGCTTATTGAGGTAGTATGTACATGTAGATATGGTTAAAGTGACTATGCATATATGATGAACAGAGAGTAGCAGTAGTGTAGCGACATGAAACGGCAACAATGACGACTGGGGAAGAAACCAAAGGGAGTGACATATAAAGGGCAGGTAATCAAGGAGGTGATGGAGTCCAGGTCCGTGTCATTATGCGCGTTAACGCTGGTAACAGGTGTGCTCCCTAACGAGCAGCCTGGTGACCTAGAGGCCGGAGAGGGAGCACACGTGACAATAGTTAAGGTTTTCTGATGCTATTAAGGCGCTTTCTTTCAAATAAAAAAACTCTCTGATGGACTGAAACATCTAGAGTACATGGCCCAGTGGTTAAGTGCTGTTAGGTTAATGAACTAAATTACATCTGTTCTCCTGCCATCTGGATGGAGCGGCTAGACAGATGCTCTGCCATATTTCATGTAGATTTGGGAATTGACAAGGAGGAATGTATCATTTCTACACAGACTGATCTCCATGAGAAATCAATCAGACTTTTGGCCTCATTAAGGGGAAGTGTTTTGGTAAATGAACTGTATAAACTAACCGTCTTGCGGTTGTCGTTCTATTGCGGTCACAAAAATGTGCAGAGATTTTGCACCATTGTTGTTGGGAATGAACTGGCTGGTCGACGGCATGTTGTTGGGATTGAACTGGCCGGTCGACGGCGTGTTGTTGGGATTGAACTGGCCGGTCGACGGCGTGTTGTTGGGATTGAACTGGCCGGTCGACGGCTTGTTGTTGGGATTGAACTGGCCGGTCGACGGTGTGTTGTTGGGATTGAACTGGCCGGTCGACGGCGTGTTGCTGGGATTGAACTGGCCGGTCGACGGTGTGTTGTTGAGATTGAACTGGCCGGTCGACGGCATGTTGTTGGGATTGAACTGGCCGGTCGACGGATGTTGTTTTGGAATTGAAACTGGCCGGTCGAGCGGCTTGTTTGCTGGGGATTGAACTGGCCGGTCGACGGCTGTTTGCTGGGATTGGAACTGGCCGGTCGACGGCGTGTTTGCTGGGATTAAACTGGCCGTCGAGGCATGTGTTTTTTGGATTGAACTGGCCCGGTCGACGGCATGTCTGGGATTGAAACTGGCCGGTCCCGGATTCTGGTGAGGCGGTGTTTGCTGGGAATTGAACTGGCCATGTCGACGGCATGTTGTTGGATTGAATGGCCGGTCGACAGCATGTTGCTGGGATTGAACTGGCCCGGTCGACTGGCAATGTCGCCAATTGAATCCCTTTGGGTGAAGGAGCACCTACAGCAAACACTTTCCAAAAAGGAGGGGTCTGCCTTTCCAAAGGGAGGGGTCTGCTTATCCTTGAGCTATCTGAAACGAACCGGTCCAATGACATTTATCAACAGAGAGAAAAGAAGATTTAGTCCGGTTTCCACTCATGTGTCCTCCCTCATCTTGGAGCTTATGTTCCAAACGGATAATCACGCCATTTCCCAGTGTGTGGGAAAAGATGTAGGTAAGCCTGGCGGTGGTCGTAAGGGGAGAGTGGAGCAGAGGGGCTTTGTTGGCAATGGCCAGTATTTACCCCTTCTGCTGGAATCGATTACGCAGGCAGAGGCCTTGGGCAGCACTATCTGGACAGATATCCTTCCGACCGGCACAGTGTATAGAAGATTGGATCTTGGAGATGCAACCAAATACTGATAAGGCCTACAGAATAAAGCCCCACTGTGATGTCCTGGTCAGATATTCCCGTTTTCTCCTGGTTAGTATTCCCTTCTCCTCCTTTCTTCCCGTCTCTGGTTAGATTCATTCCCTCTCCCTTCTCCGTGTCTGGTTTAGATCTCCCCGTTCTCCCGTCCTCTGGTTAGATTCTCCCTTCTCTATTCCCGTCTCTGGGTTAGTTTCCTCCGTCTCTGGTTAGAATCTCCCCTTCTTCCCGTCTCTGGTTAGATCTTCCCTTCTCCCGTCTCTGGTTGATATCTCTTTTCCCGTCTCTGGTTAGATTCCCTCTCCCTTCTTCCCGTCTCTGGTTAGATTTCCCTCTCCTTCTTCTCCCGTTCTCTTGTTAGATATCCCTCTCCCTTCTCCGTCTCTGGTTAGATAATCCCTCTCCTCGCGTCCTCTGGTTAGATCCTCCCTTCTCCCGTCTCTGGTTAGATATCCTCTTCCTTCTCCCGTCTCTGGTAGATATCCCTCTCCCTCTTCTCCCGTCTCTGGTTTAATTATCCCCCTCTCCCTCTCCCGTCTCTGGTGTAGATATTCCCTCTCCCTTCTTCCTCCCGTCTCTGGTTAGATAATCCCCTCTCCCTCTTCCGGTTTTGGTTAGATATCCCCTCTCCCTACCCCGTCTCTGTTAAGATATCCCCCTCTCCCTAGCTCCGTCTCTGGTTAGATTTATCCCCTTTCCTATCCGTCTCTGGTTAATATTCCTCTCCCCTAACTTCACGTCTCTGGTTAGATATCCCCTCTCCCTTCACCACCCGTCTCTGGTTAAGATATTCCTCTCCTTCTCTCCGTCTCTGGTTAGATATCCCCTCTCCCTTCTCCTGTCTGTGGTTAGATAGTTTGGGATTTGACAAGGTGTCAGAGTCTTCGAGTGTTTGTCTCAGATTAGCACCCCGAGTGGGGTGGGGGAGAATGGAACAATGCCGCTAGGATTTGAGATGAAAGAAAATAATTTGCACAATTTCATATGAGACCGGTATTTGTCTTGTCGGGTTGTTATATCAAAGCTGAACAGCCACTGAGGGAAATGATTTAAATGGTGGGTAAGCGACAAAGCCGGTTAGTCATTTTTCAACTGAACGCTTTCCAGGTAAATGATGAACATGGCCACTCGACTTCCTCTCTCTTTTCAAARGACTGTAAATTCTACAGACGTTGCCTGTCTGTCAGCTAAAGCTTATTTTCTTCAAATGGAGCATGTATCGCCTTTTAAGTGATAAAGATGAAATCATTCCTGTAGTTGACTTTTGTTCAAATTCAACCTTGAAAGATGGAATTGACAGTTGACTTGATCTCCTGCAGCAAAAAGAGACATGATTTCGTCACTTGTGCCAATCGCTGTAGTGCTGGGCGATGCCTACACTGGAACCATGTTCAACTTCTCCCTTCCTTGTCCTAAGAAACATAGAAGGGTTTTTGAAAGAAAACACTACAACTCACAGAAGAAAGGAAAGGAGGAATGTGGGAGAAGTGTGGAATGGTGAGGACAAGAGAAGAGTCCGGAAGAGAGGTGAGCTCCACACTTGCTGATGTCCATCCCAAAAATGGGAAATACATTCTACAGTCGTGGCCAAATGTTTTGTGAATGACACAAATATTAATTTTCACAGTCTGCTGCCTCAGTTTGTATGATAGCAATTTGCATATACTCCAGAATGTTATGAAGAGTGATCAGATGAATTGCAACTAATTGCACAGTCCCTCTTTGCCATGCAAATGAACTGAATCACAAAAAAACAGTTCCACTGCATTTCAGCCCTGCCACAAAAGGACCAGCTGATATCATGTCAGTGATTCTCTCGTTAACCTCTCTAGGGTACGTGGGACGGTAGCGCCCCACCTCTTCAACAGTCAGTGAAACTGCAGGGCGACAAATTCAAAACAACAGAAATCCCATAATTAAAATTCCTCAAACATACATGTGTTTTACACCATTTTAAAGATACACTTGTTGTAAATCCAGCCACAGTGTCCGATTTCAAAAAGGCTTTACGACGAAAGCAAACCAAACGATTATGTTAGGTGAGTGCCTATTCACAGAATAAAACAGCCATTTTTTCCAGCCAAAGAGAGGAGTCACAAAAAGCAGAAATATAGATACAATTTATCACTAACCTTTGATGTTCATCAGATGACACTCATAGGACTTCATGTAACACAATACATGTATGTTTTGTTCGGTAAAGTTCATATTTATATCCAAAAATCTGAGTTTACATTGGCGCATTACGTTCAGATGTTCCAAAACATCCGGTGATTTTGCAGAGAGCCACATCAATTTACAGGAATACTCATAATAAACATTGCTAAAAGATACAACTGTTATGCATGGAATTTTAGATGCACTTCTCCTTAATGCAACCGCTGTGTCAGATTTCAAAAAAGCTTTACGGAATAAGCAAACCATGCAATAATCTGAGGTCGGCGCTCAGAGCCCAATCAAGACAAAAATATATATACGCCATATTGTGCAGTCAACAGAAGTCAGAAATAACATTATAAACATTCACTTACCTTTGATGATCTTCATCAGAATGCACTCCCAGGAATCCCAGTTCCACAATAAATGTTTGTTTTGTTCGATAATGACCATCATTTATGTACAAATTCCTCCTTGTTGTTCTAGCGTTCAGTACACTTTCCAAACTCACGACGCGCGTTCAAGTCCAGCGGAAAGTTCGGACGAAAAGTTAAACAAATTATATTAGTCCGTAAAAACATGACAAACGAAGTATTGAATCAATCTTTAGGATGTTTTTAACATAATTCTCAATAATGTTCCAACCGGAGAATTCCTTTGTCTTTGTCTTCACATGAACGCGCATGGTCAGAGCATGTTCAGGTCATGGTAGACCTTACTCAATCCCCTCTCATTCGGCCCCACTTCACAGTAGAAGCATCAGACAAGGTTCTAAAGACTGTTGACATCTAGTGGAAGCCTTAGGAAGTGCATCATTACCAATATCCCACTGTATCTTCAATAGGAGCTGAGTTGAAAATCGACCAACCTCAGATTTCCCACTTCCTGGTTGGATCTTTTCTCAGGTTTTTGCCTGCCATATGAGTTCTGTTATACTCACAGACATCATTCAAACAGTTTTAGAAACTTCAGAGTGTTTTCTATCCAAATATACTAATAGTATGCATATTCTAGCTTTTATGGCTTTGTAGCAGGCCGTTTACTCTGGGCATGCTTTTCATCCGGACGTGAAAATACTGCCCCCTACCCCAAAGAAGTTAACACAGGTGTGAGTGTTGACGAGGACACGGCTGGAGATCACTCTGTCATGCTGATTGAGTTCGAATAACAAACTGGAAGCTTCCAAAGGAGGGTGGTGCTTGGAATCATTGTTCTTCCTCTGTCAACCACGGTTACCTGCAAGAAAACACGTGCCGTCATCATTGCTTTGCACAAAAAGGGCTTCACAGGCAAGGATATTGCTGCCAGTAAAATTGCACCTAAATCAACCATTTATTGGATCATCAAGAACTTCAAGGAGAGCGGTTCAATTGTTGTGAAGAAGGCTTCAGGMRYCCCAAGAAAYTCCAMRAAGCGCCAGGACCGTCTCCTAAASTTGATTCAGCTGCGGGATCGGGGCACCATCAGTACAGAGCTTGCTCAGGAATGGCAGCAGGCAGGTGTGAGTGCATCTGCACGCACAGTGAGGCGAAGACTTTTGGAGGATGGCCTGGTGTCAAGAAGGGCAGCAAAGAAGCCACTTCTCTCCAGGAAAAACATCAGGGACAGACTGATATTCTGCAAAAGGTGCAGGGATTGGACTGCTGAGGACTGGGGCAAAGTAATTTTCTTGTGTCATTCTCGACTTTTAGCCACGACTGTACATCACACCCATGGGGGAGGACATTCTACATCACAGCTATGGGGGAAGACATTCTACAGACATTCTACATCCTACCTATGGGGGAAGACATTCTACGTCACACCCATGGGGGAAGTGCACCGCTTTGAGACATTGTTTTATCACCTGAAATCCAACACATTTTCACTTCATCCCGCCCTCCGTCAAACCCTCGCCATTTTGAACAGGATACTGTGGTCACAGAAGAGTTATTTCATCAGCCAATAAGAGGAGCCATTAAGCATAATGAAGTGGGGATCCCCAGTGGGACTTCCGTCAGACTCGTGATGAGAAACGTTCATCTGGGCATCTCACCTGACAGGGTCTCCCTCCCTTTTAATTGCAGACGGTATGATGGGATGATACCTCCTTGGGGTCCATTCTACACAGCTGTATAGTACTTGGCGACGCAGTATAATGGAAACGTGCCTGTCTTTTACGGTAGAGAGATCAGGCATTGCCTCGTGTGTGAGTACGGCAGCTTGTTCAATTTAGAGAGGAGAGGACGGACAATTAAACTATAGTTCCCAGGAGGACGTTCATTCGGTTAGTGTCCCCCTCATAAATGCCCCTCTGTGTCTGGAGTTGGCTAGGGGGGTGGGGGTCTCTGAAGGGTTGCGGAGGCTGATTAGGAGCGTGGAGTGGGAGGGAGGGGGGGGTGTGCAGTCAGGGCATCTCGGCTAGGGAATTGACACGTCTATTAACCTTTGAGTGGTGCTGGAAACACTCGAGGGTCTATGTTGGGTAGTTTATTCTCACCTCTTAAACGTTTATTGACAATCTCTTTGGTAAATATGATGGTCAGGAGGAGGATGATGCTGCTGCTGCTGCTATTGGCTCATGTTTTAGTAGAGGAATAGGGAAGCCTCAAGTTTGAAAGAAAGTGACATTCTATTACAAGATATTACCAACTAAAAGAACATTGTGCACATTGATACATGTCACCAATGACATTATAAAGCATTTTAAACATGCACAATTAAAAGTCCCCAACTTCCACGGGTGGATAACGTTTTAAAAGGTTATTGTTGTAGAATTGGTATCTGAGCTGTTGCGTTGATTTCATCTGGAAGTTGGAATACCAGGAAATGACGCACGTTCTCTGGTTGAAATTACAAAATCTTCCTGTGGTAGCGACATCAGTTGTAGAAGAAAATAATAAGAAAAATAAACATTAACTGGAAATGAAATTTAGATGGCAACTTTGAGAGCGCAGGTTTTTTTTTTTTTTTAACACTCCGTAGTCTACCCACTGGGCCGTAGTCTACCCACTGGGCCGTAGTCTACCCTTTGGACTGAATGATACTGCTTAACCAAATGCAAGAAACATATAATGTTATAAATAACATGTTGTGTCTATATATTACTGAAGTTGTCAAGGTCTTTTAAGAAAGTTTAAAATAAATCGAAGGGAAACACTAGTCATATTTTTAGGCTGATATCTCACATTATAATTCTTGGCTGAACCAAGCTCCCCAAAGGCATTCCTTCTAACCACAGAGATTAGTAAATATGACAGTCGCAGAATCGCTTCCGGACGCTTCTTGGTTCTCGGACCAACGTGGCAGTTAAGTCAGGAGAACCCGAAGCTACTCCCCCGTTCACACAAAACCTCCCTGTTCTGAGATTGACAGTTTGATTCGCAGATGTTCACGTGGGACGCCTCCCAATCACCTGTGTACACTTTGGCTGTAGTCTTGATCACACATCTCTGTCAGAGATGTGGTGTGGGCCTATAAAGAGCAAGACATGACTAACCGAGCAGTCTCAATTTGCTGCCAAGCTCTTCCCTACCCTAACTGTTTTACTGTTCTAAGATCTGAAGAGTGTATCGAGATTAGCAGTGCAGTGGGGTAGCTTCCACCACATTGCCTTCAACTAGCAGGTCGTACAAGCATTGAAGTACTGTATATTTAGTTATTAATGAATTTCTCTGGATTCACATTTTAAAAGAGGAGAAGGAAAAATCCATAAAKCCACATAAATGTGTTCATTTTTTATTGCGGGTACATGTTTGTTACATTGAAGGAAGATGAGGGATAGACTTTCAGAATAGTACGATAGATAGTACGAACAATTTTTATTGCACTGACAGTGAATTAGCATTTTCTCATTTTGTATTAATCACATCCAGAATCAGTTTCATCCCCAAATGAATAAAAAACCATTTCAGATACTGAATCCCTGTTTTTAGAGCCAGTGCATTTTTATCTCCACATTCGAGATACATAAGCTAGGTTTTCAGAGATACATAAGCTAGGTTTTTCAGAGATACATAAGCTAGGTTTTTCAGAGATACATAAGCTAGGTTTTTCAGAGATACATAAACTAGGTTTTTCAGAGATACATAAGCTAGGTTTTCAGATATATATATAAAGCTAGGTTTTCAGAGATATATATATATATAAGCTAGGTTTTCAGAGATACATAAGCTAGGTTTTCAGAGATACATAAGCTAGGTTTTCATATATATATATATATATATATATATTTTCATATATTCATATATATATATATAAAGATAGGTTTTCAGAGATATATATATATATATACGGACTCTTATGCGAATCATAGAATCAGTGGGGTGACGTTCAGATTATCTTTGCACATGTAGGGAACTCTTTGCATATCTGCTCCCCTCTACCCTTGGGGATTGACAGCCCGTCTCAAACACAGACTAACGTTTTCCCTCATGGCACGACGGGAGACGGGTGTCTTCATCGGTCCTATTGATTGGGACCCCAGCAGGGGCTTGGCAGGAGAGACAACAGACACCATCAAGGCTGCTCAGAGTTTTATTTTTTTGTTGTTCTTTTTTGTAGCAATCACGCGTGCACATAAAAATTCAGTCTCGCTCACTCACACTCAACACTCGCACACACACACATGCTCTCATGTGTACACTCCTACTCTCTCACACACAGTCAGTCTTGCACCCTCCAAATGAATAAGCAAGGCACTTTGGCTGTGCACAGAGTTTAAGCCTGGGAAGACGTTTTTTCTAAACATAATGTTTGTAGATTAGCTGAGGTTAATGATCCGATTGCCTGGGAGGCTAGGCGTCTTTAAAGTATGGGTTGGGGAAAATGAGCTGTTCTTAGCAGGGAGGCTCCCTGATTACCACCAGGCACCTACAGTACTGCGGGCAACATATAGCATAGAAATATAATTACACAAGGTCCATTCTAGCCATTCTGTTTCTATGCCCACTATTTGGGAATGGGTTTGCTAAAGGAGCAGCTCAGAAAACTTGTCTCTCTGACTATAATGAACAGACTCCATGTTTCTTTGCTTTAAAGGAGATGTGTACTCCCCCCCCCCCCCCCGCCCCCCCCCCCCCAAGAAAAAAACCCTGCATAACCCGGGACTTGAGCAATACCACGGCACGTTATTACTGTAGTCTGGAATGTTGTTTTATTTCCAAACGAACGCAGAAATAAAACCTTTTCTCGTTGCTCTTGTGAAGCCACAGAGCCTCTTAAGTCAAACGGTTTCGTCTCTCCCCATGTTTAGTTTGGACTTTTGTTTATGTTCTGATATAAAGTCCTTATATAGGCCCAGCTATGGGGTGTGGCTGACCTCCTGTAGTGGTTAGTTCAGAGGTCAAACCTTACTGCTGACCCCCTCTACCAAGCTTACTCTGGTATTGCCGAGTTGACGGAAAGGTGGAGGAAGAGAGAGAGACCCCCCTCCCTCCTCACCCTTCTCTTGGCTCTCCTCCCTCCCTGCGCCTGTCCAGGCATGCCTCCCCTCACAACCGACGTGGGTACAGAGGGAGTGAGAGAGCGACGCGGCGAGAGGAGAGGAGGGCGAACAAAGGAGCACTGTCATTGCCTCCCCAAGGTTTTTTGGGAGGGTCGGCGGGGGCAGGCGGTGCGGGAGAAGAGGGAGGGAGGTGTTGGAGGGCGGGAGGTTGCAGAGAATAGAGAATAAAATCTTAAGAGGGGTTATATTGAGACAGAAAATAGCACAAGCAGTGAGTTCACTGACACACACACACACACAAGGGTTCTCTTGCCCATGTTTCCCGAAGCGAGGTGCGAGGAGTAGAAGGTCTGCTGTGTTTTACTGTTCAATGTGTAATATTTGCTTAACCCTCTATCTGTGCAGCTGTATGTTCAAAAAAAAAGGCCGGGTGGGGGGGGGGAAGGTTTTAACTAGCTGAATAGGAGCACAGCTGTTAGCAATTTCATGAGTACACTTATAACAGCGGTGGATTCCCCTTTAGCTGACCCCCTCCCTCTCCACACAAGTTATCTCCCTGCAGTATGCGGCTGCTGTTCGGCCCAAACACAGTCCGTTATTCTGGCTTCGCTGCTTTGCTCACCTTTTTTAACTACTGAATGCATTGAAGCTTTTGGACACCATCTTGCCCTGCATTAGAAACAGCTGCTCTCATCCACCCTGGTATATTTCTCAGGATTTTATTTCCCCCTAATATTTGATATCTTTGTTGTACCATTTTGAAAGATAATCGAAATACTAATGTAATGATTGGGATCCAACAACCTGGGCACGACTCTCTCGACAAATGTAGTTTTTAATGGAATGTTCCCTGCCCTCAGCCTGTTCCCTGCCCTCAGCCTTTCCCTGCCCTCAGCCGTTCCCTGCCTCAGCCTGTTCCCTGCCCTCAGCCTGTTCCCTGCCCTCAGCCAGTTCCCTGCCCTCAGCCTGTTCCCTGCCCTCAGCCTGTTCCCTAGCCCAGCCTGTTCCCTGCCCTCAGCCTGTTCCCTGCCCTTCAGCCTGTTCCCTGCCCTCAGCCTGTCCCTGCCCTCGCCATTCTGCCCTCAGCCTGTTCCCTGCCCTCAGCCTGTTCCCTGCCCTCAGCCTGTTCCCTGCCCTCAGCCTGTTCCCTGCCTCAGCCTGTTCCCTGCCCTCAGCCTGTTCCCTGCCCTCAGCCTGTTCCCTGCCCTCAGCCTGTTACCTGCCCTCAGCCTGTTCCCTGCCCTTAGCCTGTTCCCTGCCCTCAGCCTGTTCCCTGCCCTCAGCCAGTTCCCTGCCCTCAGCCTGTTCCCTGCCCTCAGCCTGTTCCTGCCCTCAGCCTTCCCTGCCCTCAGCCATGCCCTGCCTCAGCCGTTCCCTGCCCTCAGCCTGTTCCTCCTCAGCCGTTCCCTGCCCTCAGCCTGTTCCCGCCCTCAGCTGTTCCCTGCCCTCAGCCTGTTCCCTGCCCTCAGCCTGTTCCCTGCCCTCAGCCGTCCCTGCACCTCAGCCTGTTCCCTGCCCTCAGCCAGTTCCCTGCCCTCAGCCGTTCCCTGCCCCTCAGCCTGTTCCTTTCCCTCAGCCTGTTCCCTGCCCTCCAGCCTGTTCCCTGCCCTCAGCCTTTCCCTGCCCTCAGCCTGTTGCCTGCCCTCAGCCTGTTCCCTGCCCTTCAGCCTGTTCCCTGCCCTCAGCCAGTTCCCTGCCTCAGCCAGTTCCCTGCCCTCAGCCAGTTCCCTGCCCTCAGCCTGTTCCCTGCCCTCAGCCTGTTCCCTGCCCTCAGCCTGTTCCCTGCCCTCAGCCGTCCTCCTGCCTGTTCCCTCCCTCAGCCTGTTTCCTGCCCTGCCTGGCCTCCCTCAGCCTGTTCCTGCCTCAGCCTGTTCCCTGCCCTCAGCCTGTTCCCTGCCCTCAGCCTGTTCCCTGCCCTCAGCCTGTTCCCTGCCCTCAGCCTGTTCCCTGCCCTCAGCCTGTTCCCTGCCTCAGCCTGTTCCCTGCCCTCAGCCTGCTTTCCCTGCCCTCAGCCTGTTCCCTGCCCTTAGCCTGTTCCCTGCCCTCAGCCTGTTCCCTGCCCTCAGCCTGTTCCCTGCCCTCAGCCTGTTCCCTGCCCTCAGCCTGTTTCCCTGCCCTCAGCCTGTTCCCTGCCCTTAGCCTGTTCCCTGCCCTCAGCCGTTCCCGCCTCAGCAGTTCCCTGCCCTCAGCCTGTTCCCTGCCTCAGCCTGTTCCCTGCCCTCAGCCTGTTCCCTGCCCTTAGCCTGTTCCCTGCCCTGAGCCTGTTCCCTGCCCTCAGCCTGTTCCCTGCCCTTAGCCTGTTCCCTGCCCTCAGCCTGTTCCCTGCCCTTAGCCTGTTCCCTGCCCTCAGCCTGTTCCCTGCCCTCAGCCTGTTCCCTGCCCTTAGCCTGTTCCCTGCCCTCAGCCTGTTCCCTGCCCTCAGCCAGTTCCCTGCCCTCAGCCTTATGAAGATGAGGATGACTCCATATGCTGGAACCATTTCTTTATCGGTTTCCCTCTGTCCTATTACATTTCATAGGCTATCAGAAAGCTGACAGGAAAATGGAGAGAGAGAGAAGGAGAGGATGAAGAGAAGTGGTGCGAAGGAATGGAAGAAGCCCCTGAGCAGAACCAGAAGGAGGGAGGGAGAACTGCTGTGACATGAAAGAGTGATAGAGGTAAGAGCCCTGAGGTCAAACGGAGCCTTGTGTGGGTAGGGAAGGGGAGGGTGTAGTAGGGAGAGGGACTTGTCATTTCAAATCTTAACAGTGATGTTAGGTAAGTCCATGTTTATGGAGCAGGGCTTTGTAAACAAAAAGAGTGTAATGATGTGATCTACGTGACTTTAAAAGAGGTCCAGACAACCTTTTTGGTAAAGAATTACAATGATGAGTAATACAACTGTCTCCTGTGATAAAACAAAGGGCTCTATGAAAAACAACATCCAAGGGTTTAAGAATAGAGGCAGCTGCACTTTGATGAATAGTATCTCCATAATCAAGAACAGGTAGAAAGGTTGACTGTACAATCTGCTTCCTGGTGAACCAGAGAGAGACCAGATCTGTTTCTGTAAAAAAAAACWAAAAAAACTTTCTTAACAAGCTCAGTCGTGTGTTTTTTAAACGCTAAATCATTCTAAATACCAAGGTATTTGTACGCAGGGACTCGTTTTGATTTATAGAACCATTCCGATGAGTAAAGATGTCATCCTTCTGAGACAATCTTACCAGAACTTAAAAACAACATATATTTAGTTTTGCCACTTATTAAATACCAGTTTTAAATCAGTAAGGGTTTCCTACACAACTGCAAAACCAGACTGTAGTTTTGACWCAGCCAGGTCAGCAGTTGGYGCAATTGAGTACATAATAGTATCATTCGCATATAAATGTTTTATTTTTATCAGATTGACCAATTCTTAACTGACTTGCCTAGTTAAATAAAGCTTAAATAAAAATAAATTTAAAAAGCATTCAGGACTTCTTTTTCTGTAAATAGCCTAAATGAAAAGCTTTGACAATCATTTATTTGGTCATTCAGCAACTTTCCCCCTKTCAGCATCCAGCCCAATATCCTTGTGAGTAGGCTTAGAAGTTCTTTCTCAGAGAAAGATGAAATAACATGGTTTTTAAATGCGTCTTCCCGTAATGTGGCCTGTGTCTGAATTAATTTGTTGTGGCAGAGATGAGGAAGTAGCACCCTAGAGGGATTGGACAGTTTTCCAGATTGCACAAAAGTGAAAATCCCGCCCACCTGGTATTTCAGAAAATAATACTTGCTTCACATCCAAGTCAACTTGGTTCAATCGACCGAATACTGGAATACAGAATAGGTATTGTTAGCTATACAACGACCATAGCATGGGAGGATAGATAAGATGGTCTGATATTGGTTGCTCTTAGGATTCAAATAAGTATTTTAAATGGGCCAACTGACTAAAAGGCCTGAGACATTTTCATGGCGTTACCCAAAATATGAGCCCAATTTGATAGCTGGTGTCAAGCAAAAAGCTACTAATGTGAAGCAACTCCTTAACACATGAAGAAGAGATTTACTCTGGGCTTTTAACTACAGCCCCCTACCACACGAGACTCCCTCCCTACCACACGAGGCGGGAGACTCCTTTGGCATCTAGAGAGTTAGATAGATCCACCTTTAATTTCCTTGCACCTTACGTGTGGAATGATCTACAATGCACTTTAAAATGGGATGAATTGGTGCCTCTAGGTCATTTCAGACGGTTGTTCGGGACCTTTTTACAAAAGAATGTCTGTTTCTTTTATGATTGTGTTTAGCTTTTTGTGTATTGTTGTGTATAACATATTTAAATGTGTATTTTAAGGTATCAGCAAGACACCTTGTTCTCAGCATTGACTCCCTGTCTAAATGAAGACACCTTGGTCTCAGCATTGACTCCCTGTCTAAATAAAGACACCTTGGTCTCAGCATTGACTCCCTGTCTAAAGACACCTTGGTCCTCAGCATTGACTCCCTGTTAAATGAAGACACCTTGGTTTCAGCATTGACTCCCTGTCTAAAATAAAGACACCTTGGTCTCAGCATTGACTCCCTGTCTAAATAAAGACTCCTTGGTCTCAGCATTGACTCCCTGTCTAAATAAAGACACCTTGGTCTCAGCATTGAACTCCCTGTCTAAAGACACCTTGGTCTCAGCATTGACTCCCTGTCTAAAGACAGCCTTGGTCTCAGCATTGACTCCCTGTCTAAATAAAGACACCTTGGTCTCAGCATTGACTCCCTGTCTAAATGAAGACACCTTGGTTCAGCATTGACTCCCTGTCTAAATAAAGCCACCTTGGTCTCAGCATTGACTCCCCGTCTAAATAAAGACACTTGGTCTCAGCATTGACTCCTGTCTAAATAAAGACACCTTGGTCTCAGCATTGACTCCCTGTCTAAATGAAGACACCTTGGTCTCAGCATTGACTCCCGTCTAAATGAAGACACCTTGGTCTCAGCATTGACTCCCTGTCTAAATGAGACACCTTGGTCTCAGCATTGACTCCCTGTCTAAATAAGACACCTTGGTCTCAGCTTGACTCCCGTCTAAATGAAGACACCTTGGTCTCAGCATTGACTCCCGTCTAAATAAAGACACCTTGGTCTCAGCATTGACTCCCGTCTAAAAAAGACACCTTGGTCTCAGCATTGACTCCCTTCTAAATGAAGACACCTTGGTCTCAGCATTGACTCCCTGTCTAAATGAAGACACTCTTGGTCTCAGCATTGACTCCCTGTCTAAATGAGGACACCTTGGTCTCAGCATTGACTCCCTGTCTAAATAAGACACACTTGGTCTCAGCATTGACTCCCTGTCTAAATAGAAGACACCTTGTCTCAGCATGACTCCCTGTCTAAATGAAGACACCTTGGTCTCAGCATTGACTCCTGTTAAATAAAGACACCTTGGTCTCAGCATTGACTCCTGTCTAAATAAGAACCTGGTGTCAGCATTGACTCCCTGTCTAATAAAGACACCTTGGTCTCAGCATTGACTCCCTGTCTAAATAAAGACACTTGGTCTCAGCATTGACTCCCTGTCTAAATAAAGCACCCTTGGTCTCAGCATTGACTCCCTGTCTAAATGAAGACACCTTGGTCTCAGCATTGACTCCCTGTCTAAATAAAGACACCTTGGTCTCAGCATTGACTCCCTGTCTAAATAAGACACCTTGGTCTCAGCATTGACTCCCTGTCTAAATGAAGACACCTTGGTCTCAGCATTGACTCCTCTGTCTAAATAAAGACACACTTGGTCTCAGCATTGACTTCTGTTAAATGAAAAAAATGAAAACCCAATCTGAGAAAAACAACTCTCTCAAGGTTTCTATGTTCAAAAGAACATATGTGGTGAGCGGGTCAGAGCGAAAGGACGGAACACAAAGAGAAAGACAGCTACTGCATTGTGTTGTAGGGTTCCCACTCTCTGCCACTTAACCTCCGAGCAATCTGTCTTTCCCTCTCCCGGGCTAAGCTACAGTGAATCAAATGCTAGTCTGTAGCGTGGTCAGACCGGGGCTCTAGGATTCTAGGCTGAGATATAAAGAGGCTGCGGAATGCCAGAAAGCTGTCATTTCTTCCCTCTCTTCTTCTCTTCGCTTCTCCTCTCTTTCGCTCTTCTGTGGTAGAATTCAAAACCGGTGGTGGGAGGTAAAAAGATTTAACACTGTAGCTTCAACTAGCTGTTGTGGTAACTTAGTTGCTGATGCCGACTTCTCGGGAAACTAAAGTCCTCCTACCCACACACTTCATTGGTTTCTGTTCTCCTTTTCTCACCGTATTCTTCCTCGTCATCGCCTCCTCCTTTCGTCTCCGTCCCGCGCTTCCTCTCACCACCAGATGCCCAGTCTGCTACTCTTGTTACTTTCTCCTCCGTTGTTCCTACCGTTATCCCACCTGACACTCTGCTTCCCTTCTCCCCCGTTCCAGGTCCGACTACTCTGGGACTGGTCTTCCATCCTACTTGCCACCGTGGTTCCCGGCCTTGACTACTCTGTGACTGCTCTTCATCTCTGGCCCACGCGTGTTTCCCAGGCCCTTGACTACTCTGTGACTGCTCTTCCATCTTACTGGGCCCACCGTGTTCCAGCCCTTGACTACTCTGTGGACTGCTCTTCCTATCCTACTGGCCACGTGGTTCCAGGCCCTTGACTACTCTGTGACTGCTCTTCCATCCTACTGGGCCCACCGTGGTTCCCAGGCCCTTGACTACTCTGTGACTGCTCTTCCATCCTACTAGGCCCTCCAACAAAGGCTTCATGTTTTCACATTTTAAAGGCAGGAGGTGATGAAAGAGATTAAGGGGATATAGAGGGTACCTCCTTGTTTCTTTACAAGGAAACCTCCTGTAAGGGCTTCCAAGCAAATAACCCCACTTTGCTTTACCTCCCCCTGGGTCCTTTTCATTAGGACGAAACGTAGCAAAACTTTTTGCAACAAAAAATACAAAACGAGCAAGTTCAGGTGTTGCCTTCTGCTTCAGTAAGTTTTTKTTTTGTTTAGTGTCTAATGAATAGGAGTGTGGTTTTTAAAGTCAGGATGTCACCTGCGTGTTCTTATGGCTCCCTGTGATGCAAGGCTGTCTGGTGAATAAGAAACGCACATTTTTGTTTTCCGTTGCGAGACGTTTTAAAACATTATCTGTGCCCTAATGAACACTACCCTGGGTCTTTATTCATGGAGGCCTAGTGGTTTCCTCTCGAGTGTGGCGTCTCCGTGAATGAGGGCTCAAACTGGGAGCACAGTGCATTTCAGCTCTTTCTGTGTCATTTTAGGACTGCAGACCTACCAAGAACTACCAAGACGTGTAGCCTCTAGCCTAAATTAGCGTCTAGCCTAAAGTTAGCCTTTTCCATTTGCTAAAGACAGACAGACAGACAGGCAGACAGGCAGGCAGACATCACCCACAGCTAGACCCTCATTATAGTCCTGATCACATGCAGTCTTGTTCTGGAGAGAGAGATGTGTGCTTGGTCTAACGTTTTTATATAAGGTCATAAAGTTGTGTGTTTCCTGGTTCTTCTCTAATTGCAGTGTGTGAGTGATTTAACGAGGGGACCTCTCTTTAATGAAGGGCTGTATGAATTAGTGCTGCTCTCCATTCTGTGCCTCTTTTAGCCTGTAGATTGAGAGCAATCATGATTATTATCATTGAACGAGATCATTTCCAAACTGCTACAAACATTTTTATATAAAAGACGACAAGTCTATTTCGAACCTTATTTCCAATGAGCAGCTTTTTCAGACCATTTCTATATTTTTGACCAGAGGCAAAGCAACTCTCCCTATTTTCTCTTTTACTCAGTAACTTCCTCAGCTTTCAAAGAGTACTTTAGGCTACAGCATTTACTCTGGCTGCTGCCTCAGCCTCTCGGTTGAAAGGGGTACATCCCAATTAAAGATGGCTATTTGAAATTGTTTTACAATTTGAATAACATCATGACATACCCGGATAGTCAACATTTTTATGACGCAAATGGACATGGCAGAGGTAAACAGGACGGACTGCTTTTCACTGGTAGTTTTGACTAACAGTGAAAAGCAAAGTCAGATTTTCACCATGATAGAACTGATTCTGATACAAAAAGTGAGTGTTTTGCATTGATCTTTGTCAGGTCTTGTGGAAACTCTGGTTAGGTATGCGCATGTAATTGCTATTTAAGGGTGGGAAGATGATAAACTGACTGCAGGGCTAAATGTACAGCAGTAGTTCAACGCACGGTTATAAAAACTACAATCAAAAGTTTGTTTTTAAATTAAGCATTTCAAATGTCATGGTATATCCTTGTAGGTAACAATATCACAAGGATAATTCAAATGGAATTCAGACAAAGCTTTTTCATTGTCAAAATACTCAGTCAAGTAGTTGAATACTAACGTCTGTTCGGATATTTGATTAATCGGTTAACCGTGTCCGTCCCTAGTCCCAATAATGTCTCCTTTCAGGTATATGAAAACTCCCCGCCCATGCCAACACCAATCCAATGATTTTAAAATGTGTTGGAAGTAGTGAACGAGACCACACTTCAGGAGGAAGGAGAGATAATTGGGACGTAACCTTAGTTGAGAGCTCTAGTGTTAGTGTATCAGCTGGTTAGGTAAAGGAAGCCTTAAACTCGCAATAATTCCCGAGACTGGAGACAAAGGCTCATATTCACTGCTGGGTGTCGATAAAAGGTAGCATTAGGCTGCCCTTGGAGGCATTACCTCCCCACACACACACACACAAGCAGGTGCCGCACACAGACACACACACACATACCTTCTCCCGCATCCGTCATTAGTGGTTGTGACAGAGACAGTCTAATCAAATAAGTTGAGAGGAAGGCGTAGTGCCCCGCCCCCCTGCTGTGTTCCCATCAGCGCCAGTTCACTGAAGCTAAAATGGTCGTCTCCCCTCAGTCTCCCCCTCTGTGTACGAGGATAAGTAGCTCTGAAGAAGGGATGCTATATGACTGTCTGGGTCGTATTCATTAGGCACCAAACAGAGGAAAGCGGACCGAAAAAGGAAAGGACCACCTGAACTTAATTTTCCGTTGCAGAACGTTTTGCTACCGTGTGCCCTAATGAATATGACCCAGTCCTAGCTGGATGATGTAGTCCTAATGAATACGACCCAGTCCTAGCTGGATGATGTAGTCCTAATGAATACGACCCAGTCCTAGCTGGGAGAGAGATTGATGTAGCCCTAATGAATACGACCCAGTCCTAGTTGGGTGATGTAGTCCTAATGAATACGGCCCAGTCCTAGCTGGGTGATGTAGTCCTAATGAATACGACCCAGTCCTAGCTGGGTGATGTAGTCCTAATAATACGACCCAGTCCTAGCTGGATGATGCAGTCCTAATGAATACGACCCAGTCCTAGCTGGATGATGTAGCCCTAATGAATACGACCCAGTCCTAGCTGGGTGATGTAGTCCTAATGAATACGACCCAGTCCTAGCTGGGTGATGTAGTCCTAATAAATACGACCCAGTCCTAGCTGGGTGATGTTGTCCTAATGAATACGACCCAGTCCTAGCTGGGTGATGTAGTCCTAATGAATACGACCCAGTCCTAGCTGGGTGGTAGTCCAAATAATACGACCCAGTCCTAGCTGGGTGATGCAGTCCTAATGAATACGACCCAGTCTAGCTGGATGATGTAGCCCTAATGAATACGACCCAGTCCTAGCTGGGTGATGTAGTCCTAATGAATACGACCCAGTCCTAGCTGGGTGATGTAGTCCTAATAAATACGACCCAGTCCTAGCTGGGTGATGTAGTCCTAATGAATACGACCCAGTCCTAGCTGGGTGATGTAGTCCTAATGAATACGACCCAGTCCTAGCTGGGTGATGTAGTCCTAATGAATACGACCCAGTCCTAGCTGGGTGATGTAGTCCTAATGAATACGACCAGTCCTAGCTGGATGATGTAGCCCTAATGAATACGACCCAGTCCTAGCTGGATGATGTAGTCCTAATGAATACGACCCAGTCTAGCTGGATGATGTAGCCCTAATGAATACGACCCAGTCCTAGCTGGGTGATGTAGTCCTAATAAATACGACCCAGTCCTAGCTGGGTGATGTAGTCCTAATGAATACGACCCAGTCCTAGCTGGATGATGTAGCCCTAATGATAACGACCCAGTCCTAGCTGGGTGATGTAGTCCAATGAATACGACCCAGTCCTAGCTGGGTGATGTAGTCCTAATGAATACGACCCAGTCCTAGCTGGGTGATGTAGTCCTAATGAATACGACCCAGTCCTAGCTGGATGATGTAGCCCTAATGAATACGACCCAGTCCTAGCTGGTGATGTAGTCCTAATGAATACGACCCAGTCCTAGCTGGGTGATGTAGTCCTAATGAATACGACCCAGTCCTAGCTGGGTGATGTAGTCCTAATAAATACGACCCAGTCCTAGCTGGTGATGAGTCCTAATGAATACGACCCAGTCCTAGCTGGATGATGTAGCCCTAATGAATACGACCCAGTCCTAGCTGGGTGATGTAGTCCTAATGAATACGACCCAGTCCTAGCTGGGTGATGTAGTCCTAATAAATACGACCCAGTCCTAGCTGGGTGATGTAGTCCTAATGAATACGACCCAGTCCTAGCTGGGTGATGTAGTCCTAATGAATACGACCCAGTCCTAGCTGGGTGATGTAGTCCTAATGAATACGACCCAGTCCTAGCTGGGTGATGTAGTCCTAATGAATACGACCCAGTCCTAGCTGGATGATGTAGCCCTAATGAAATACGACCCAGTCCTAGCTGTGATGTGTCCTAATGAATACGACCAGTCCTAGCTGGATGATGTAGCCCTAATGAATACGACCCAGTCCTAGCTGGGTGATGTAGTCCTAATGAATACGGCCCAGTCCTAGCTGGGTGATGTAGTCCTAATAATACGACCCAGTCCTAGCTGGGTGATGCAGTCCTAATGAATACGACCCAGTCCTAGCTGGATGATGTAGCCCTAATGAATACGACCCAGTCCTAGCTGGGTGATGTAGTCCTAATAATACGACCCAGTCCTAGCTGGGTGATGTAGTCCTAATAAATACGACCCAGTCCTAGCTGGGTGATGTGTCCTAATGAATAGCGACCCAGTCCTAGCTGGGTGATGTAGTCCCTAATGAATACGACCCAGTCCTAGCTGGGTGATGTAGTCCTAATAAATACGACCCAGTCCTAGCTGGGTGATGAGTCCTAATGAATACGACCCAGTCCTAGCTGGATGATGTAGCCCTAATGATAACGACCCAGTCCTAGCTGGGTGATGTAGTCCTAATGAATAAAGACCCAGTCCTAGCTGGTTGATGTAGTCCTAATGAATACGACCCAGTCCTAGCTGGATGATGTAGCCCTAATGAATACGACCCAGTCCTAGCTGGGTGATGTAGTCCTAATGAATACGACCCAGTCCTAGCTGGGTGATGTAGTCCTAATGAATACGACGCCAGTCCTAGCTGGGTGATGTAGTCCTAATGAATACGACCCAGTCCTAGCTGGATGATGTAGCCCTAATGAATACGACCCAGTCCTAGCTGGATGATGTAGTCCTAATGAATACGACCCAGTCTAGCTGGATGATGTAGCCCTAATGAATACGACCCAGTCTAGTGGGTGATGTAGTCCTAATGAATACGCCCAGTCCTAGCTGGGTGATGTAGTCCTAATGAAATACGACCCAGTCCTAGTGGGTGATGTAGTCCTAATAAATACGACCCAGTCCTAGCTGGGTGATGTAGTCCTAATGAATACGACCCAGTCCTAGCTGGGTGATGTAGTCCCTTAATA
>NC_036866.1:1378865-1381627 GCF_002910315.2 Salvelinus sp. IW2-2015 | reverse complement strand
GTGATGTAGTCCTAATGAATACGACCCAGTCCTAGCTGGGTGATGTAGTCCTAATGAATACGACCCAGTCCTAGCTGGATGATGTAGCCCTAATGAATACGACCCAGTCCTAGCTGGATGATGTAGTCCTAATGAATACGACCCAGTCCTTAGCTGGATGATAATGAATACGACCCAGTCCTAGCTGGGTGATGTAGTCCTAATGAATACGACCCAGTCCTAGCTGGATGATGTAGTCCTAATGAATACGACCCAGTTCTAAATAGGTGACTCATGCTGTCTTGCCCGTTGACACTCATTAGGCTAAACTCGGCTCCCTCCAACCGTAATATACAAGGTTCCTTACCTTCTCTTGTCCCGCGGCCCAGCGACTGCTAGCATCAGTTAGGGGTCATTAGCCACACGGCCTGGAATAAATGGCCTCTGATAGTATCGGCGCTAACATCCAACACAGTTGTTTTTGCACATTTCGTAGCCAAGGAGGAAAGCAAGGAGGCTTGKTTATTTTCTACTCTTCTTCTCCTCACCATAAAGGTTCTTTGGTTGTCCCTGTAGGTATTGCTTATTGGTTCCAAAGGGTTCTTTGTTGGGTGAAAGGGTTCTACTGTACCTGGAACCAAAGAAAGGTTCTCATACCAGGACATCCAAAGAACCCTTTTTTCGAAGTGTTCTTTGTGTTCTTTTGTGTAGTGGCTTTTCGGGCGCTGTTTAGTGCATGGGAATGTCGCTGTGCTTTAGCGGAAGCATCTAAACTATTTGTTTCCAAACAAAACATTCAGGAGCGAGGCAGTCAGAGGATCATAGGGTCCTGCCTATCCCTCGACACTCTGAATATTACCATCTTAAAATTACAGGCCTCTGAAAGACACTGCAGCAGTGTTTTCACAACAGCAGCTCCTTTTTTTTTTGCCGACACTCCTTCATTACAACGTCTGTGATCTTTCTCTCCGTTCATCTCCGGGTCTTCCTCTGTCTGTCTGCGCATGGCTTGATATAGAGATTTTTCTTCTTCTTTACTCACGTCTTTGAAGTCAAAAGGATTTGAGTGTGTCAGTGTGTTTTCCCGACTATCTCTGTAGACTGAGGACATAACCTCCGCTGGAGTTCAATGTTGTTGTCGATGGGTAACCATTAGGAGCCATTTTAATACAGTGCAACTTAAATGAATAGTCAGTGTAAACAAAGCCACGATAATGATAACATCCATAAGTATGCATAACAACTAGGGCTGTGGCGGGTCACGAAATGTTGTCAGCCGGTGATTGTCAAGCAAATAACTGCCGGTCTCACGGTAATTGACCGTTAATTAACATAAACACATTTAGCATCTCTGGGCTTCCAGAGATGCAGACCTTTGGAACATCAGTGGCTTATTTATTTTAGACGGGTCTAAAGAAACATGACACAAAGGACATGTAGCCTATTTCAGAAGAACAGAATAACAAACTCTTGAGTTGTCCTTATGTTAGGCTCTGATCTGGCTGTGGACTATAATAGTTAATTTAGCAGACCAAGATTTGCTTAGAATTCTGTGGCATTCTTTTTTAATTTTTTTTTATTATTTTATAGTATGAAGAATTCAATTGAACATAGCGGATTTAAAATAGAAAACGGATATTTTCTCCAAACGATTTCCAAGGGAGTTCGCACATGCAGGTATTCTGTGTTGAGCGGTTAACGGAGAACCAGGTCCTCATATCTGCTTCATTTACAGTTCCTTATGTAACTTTAGTTGTGATACAAATGTTGGGCTATATGTTTAGATTTTTGATACATTGTAAGGCTGCATGATGAGACTAATGATGGTTTGAAAAAAAAGTCACATGAAAGGCATGTTTAATTGCGCAGGCTGCACACATTTCATCAGTCTCTCATTCACAATTTGACAAGCACTTGATAATATTCTCACCAGGCCTCGAATATCCCGGTGGCATCCCCCTTGTGTGGCCGTAATGGCCCCCCCAAAAAATCCATGCTTTTTGCAGCCAAAGTGGCTGTTGTACCCTTGAGCTGATTATAATTCCCTTCTCCAGGCTGCCATGCTCCGAACCACCTCTCACTCACATGGACCTCTCAGATATCTCAATTCTTATTAGCCAATGCCCATGATGTGATCGGGTTCTTATCACAGCTAAGAAGTAGGCTACAAGTGAAGACAGAGACATTGAGGACACAACTGTGCGCACCTCTTATTGAATTCCGAGAAGCGTATTGATGTTAGAACCGCCTACTTTTCGTCAGCCAACAAGATGAGTAGGCCTAACGAACAGCAAATGCACTAGCCTATGTCAGTCTACTATCCCCCATAATACAAAAGTTGACCTGTTCTATTGGTCAACTTGTCCTTCTGTGCATTAAATAAACATTCCAAATAAAATGCTGGACAGTTCTGGGATGTGATAGATCCCAAATGAATACAACCACTAGCATCAAAAACCCTTTTTAAAAGCACTGAGGCTGACGCAACAGATCAGAACGTTTAGCTTACAGCGTTAATAAACTATCAGTTCTAGATAGGACTTCACATAAAGACATTTCCCACGGGGCATACACTGGTTGAATCAACGCTGTTTTCCACGTCATTTCAATGAAATTACGCTGAACCAACGTGGAGTAGACGTTAAATTGACTTCTWTGCCCAGTGGGATATTGCTGCGTTAGTATTGGTTTCCTAATGTTAGTGTTTAGATGTGCTGTAAGTAGAATGGCACCAGAGGATGAAGACTGTTAGACTGGTGAGAGGAGGGACGGGGACGGGGGGG
>NC_036866.1:1347887-1372142 GCF_002910315.2 Salvelinus sp. IW2-2015 | reverse complement strand
GACTTGGACCATGATTTTTGATCTCCAATGGAAAACCCTAAAAGTAGGGTGCCATTGTCAGTGTGAAATGCTCGTTCAAGTACATTTCTACCTTGCCAAAGGATTTGATTACCTGCAGAAAAAAAAAAATGTTTCTTTTAACACACTGCAAAAATGTGCGTGAACCAGAATGACTTGTTCTTCCCACTATTTATTGTTTCTGCAGTGAGGATCAGAGATTGATTTTGTAACTTATCAGCAGATAATTGTTGTTTTGGAGTGCAAAAAGCAGAAGTAGCAGTATTCAAATCAGGGAGCCAAATAAACAGCTCTTTCACTATTTAGTCACCAGAGAGCTGCTCTCTTTATTGTGCGTAGTTGTTAGAGAGGGCATGACTACGTGGGTGGTCCCCGTGTTTTTACTGAAGTGTGCAGCACATGTACTTGCTAATGAGGGAATAAATTGGCAAGTCTCTGTGCCGTGTCTGTCCTAATGAAGAATGCCCTCCCTGGTTTCAGCAAGCCCGTCTGTCTGCTCATTGATGCTTGGAGTTAGAGAGAAGGAGAGAGAGGGAACGGGAGGGAAGAGAGGGAACGGGAGGGAACGGGAGGGAAGAGAGGGAACGGGAGGGAAGAGAGGGAAGAGAGGGAACGGGAGGGAAGAGAGGGAACGGGAGGGAAGAGAGGGGGAGAGAATAAATGACTCATTTTTAAAGTCACTGGAATAACGGAATCATTTTTCCCTCCTGCTCTCATCTCGGCTACAGCAGCACTGCCAACATCCCAGTCATATTTAACATCAAAGTGAGGTATGAACAATCGAGGCAATTCCTCACAAACTCAGGGTCAATCACAGTTCTTTCTCTGTGAATGCAGAACCATTTAAGTAGTTCACGTGCTGTATTTCTGCACGTATTGTAACCTTCCAGATTTTGGGAGGTTAAATGTTTTATCAAAAATGTATTAGTTCTTCTAGAGAGTTCTTCAGTCTACATATGGTCTACAGTAGGCAACAATACATTGTTCAGATAGTATATTACCAGTACAAAGAAGAAAAGTGTCTGTCCTCCCTCCTTCCTTCCTAGACTGATAATCACCTAACCAGAGGTGTCTGTCCTCCTTCTTTCCTTCCTAGACTGATAATCACCTAACCAGAGGTGTCTGTCCTCCCTCCTCCTAACCTGATAATCCTAACCAGAGTGTTCGTCCTCCCTCCTTCCTCTGCCTAGACTGATAAATCACCTAACCAAGGTGTCTGTCTCCCTCCTCCTCCTAGACTGATAAGCACCTAACCAGAGGTGTCTGTCCCCCTCTTCCTTCTAGACGATAATCACTAACCAGAGGTGTCTCCTCCTCCTTCCTTCCTAGACTGATAATCACTAACCAGAGGTGTCTGTCCCTTCCTCCTTCCTAGACTGATAACACCTAACCAGAGGTGTCTGTCTCCTTCCTTCCTTCCTAGACTGATAATCACCTAACAGAGGTGTCTGTCCTCCTTCCTTCCTTCCTAGACTGAAATCACTAACCAGAGGTGTCTGTCCCTCCTTCTTCCTAGACTGATAATCCCTAACAGAGGTGTCTGTCCTCCTCCTTCCTTCCTAGACTGATAATCACCTAACCAGAGGTGCTGTCCTCCTTCCTTCCTTCCTAGACTGATAAGCACCTAACCAGAGGTCTGTCCTCCCTCCTTCCTTCCTAGACTGATAATCACTAACCAGAGGTGTCTGTCCTCCTCCTTCCTTCTTAGACTGATAATCACCTAACAGAGAGGTGTCTGTCCTCTTCCTTCCTTCCAGACTGATAATCACCTAACCAGAGGTGTCTGTCCTCCCCTTCCTTCCTAGACTGATAATCACCTAACCAGAGGTGTCTGTCCCTCTTCCTTCCTAGACTGATAATCACCTAACCAGAGGTGTCTGTCCTCCCCTTCCTCTAGACTGATAATCACTAACCAGAGGTGTCTGTCCCCTCTTCCTTCCTAGACTGATAATCACCTAACCAGAGGTGTCTGTCCTCCTTCCTAGACTGATAACACTCAACCAGAGTGCTGTCCCTCCTTCCTTCCTAGACTGATAAGCACCTAACCAGAGGTGTCTGTCCTCCCTCTTCCTTCCTAGACTGATAATCACCAACCAGAGGTGTCTGTCCTCCCTCCTTCCTTCCTAGACTGATAATCACCTAACCAGAGGTGTCTGTCCTCCTCCTTCCTTCCTAGACTGATAATCACCTAACCAGAGGTGTCTGTCCCCTCCTTCCTTCCTTCCTAGACTGATAACACCTAACCAGAGGTGTCTGTCCTCCTTCCTTCCTAGACTGATAATCACCTAACCAGAGGTGTCTGCCTCCTCCTTCCTTCCTAGACTGATAATCACCTAACCAGAGGTGTCTGTCTCCCTCTTTCCTTCTTCTAGACTGATAATCAACCTAACCAGAGTGTGTCTGTCCTCCTTCCTTCCCAGACTGATATCACCTAACCAGAGGTGTCTGTCCTCCTTCCTTCGACTGATAACACTAAACAGAGTGTCTGTCCTCCTCCTTCCTTCTAGACTGATAATCACCTAACCAGAGGTGTCTGTCCTCCTCCTTCTTCCAAGACTGATAATGACCTAACCAGAGGTGTCTGTCCTCCTTCTTTCCTTCCTAGACTGATAATACCTAACCAGAGGTGTCTGTCCTCCTCCTTCCTTCCTAGACTGATAATCACACTAACCAAGAGTGTCTGTCCTCCTTCTCTTCCTAGACTGATAATCACCTAACCAGAGGTGTCTGTCCTCCTCCTTCTTCCTAGACTGATAAGCACCTAACCAGAGGTGTCTGTCCTCCTCTTCCTTCTAGACTGATAATCACCTAACCAGAGGTGTCTGTCTCCCTCCTTCCTTCCTAGACTGATAAGCACCTAACAGAGATGTCTGTCCTCCTCCTTCCTTCCTAGACTGATACACTAACCAGAGGTGTCTGTCCTCTCCTTCCTTCCTAGACTGATAATCCACTAACCAGAGGTGTCTGTCCTCCTCTTCCTAGACTGATAATCACCTAACCAGAGGTGTCTGTCCTCCTTCCTTCCTTCCTAGACTGATAAGCACCTAACCAGAGGTGTCTGTCCTCCTCTTCCTTCCTAGCCTGATAACACCTAACCAGAGGTGCCTGTTCCCTTCCTTCCTTCCTAGACTGAAGCACCTAACCAGAGGTGTCTGTCTCCCTCCTTCCTTCCTAGACTGATAATCACCTAACAAAGGTGTCTGTCCTCCTCCTTCTTCCTAGACTGATAATCACCTAACCAGAGATGTCTGTCCTCCTCCTCCTTCAGACTGATAACACCTAACCAGAGGTGTCTGTCCTCCTCCTTCCTTCCTAGACTGATAAGCACCTAAACCAGAGGTGTCTGTCCTCCCTCCTTCCTTCCTAGACTGATAATACCACTAACCAGAGGTGTCTGTCCTCCCCTTTCTTCCTAGACTGATAACACCTAACCAGAGGTGTCTGTCTCCTCCTTCCTTCCTAGACTGATAAACACTAACCAGAGGTGTCTGTCCTCCTTCCTCCAGACTGATAACACCTAACCAGAGGTGTCTGTCCTCCTCCTTCCTCCTAGACTGATAAGCACCTAACCAGAGTGTCTGTCCCCTTCCTTCCTTCCTAGACTGATAATCACCTAACCAGAGGTGTCTGTCCTCCCTCCTTCCTTCCTAGACTGATAAGCACCTAACCAGAGGTGTCTGTCCTCCTCCTTCCTTCCAGACTGATAATCACCTAACCAGAGGTGTCTGTCCTCCTCCTCCTTCCTTCCTAGACTGATAATCACCTAACCAAGAGGTGTCTGTCCTCCTTCCTTCCTTCCTAGACTGATAATCACCTAACCAGAGGTGCTGTCCTCCTCCTTCCTTCCTAGACTGATAATCACCTAACCAGAGGTGTCGTCTTCCTCTCCTCCTTCCTAGACTGATAATCACCTAACCAAGAGGTGTCTGTCCTCCTTCCTTCCCAGACTGATAATCACCTAACCAGAGGTGTCTGTCCTCCTTCCTAGACGATAAGCACCTAACCAGAGGTGTCTGTCCTCCTCCTTCCTTCCTAGACTGATAATCACCTAACCAGAGTGTCTGTCCTCCTTCCCTTCCTTCTAGACTGATAAGCACCTAACCAGAGGTGTCTGTCCCTCTTCCTTCTTCCTAGACTGATAATCACATAACCAGAGGTGTCTGTCCTCCTCCTCCTTCCTAGACTGATAATCACCTAACTAAAGATGGTGTCTGTCCTCCTTCCTTCCTTCCTAGACTGAATAGCACCTAACCAGAGGTGTCTGTCCCCCTCTCTTCCTAGACTGATAATCACCTAACCAGAGGTGTCTGTCCTCCTTCCTTCCTCCTAGACTGATAAGCACCTAACCAGAGGTGTCTGTTCCTCCTTCCTTCCTCTAGACTGATAATCACCTAACCACAGGTGTCTGTCCTCCCTCCTTCCTTCCTAGACTGATAATCACCTAACAGAGGTGTCTGTCCTCCCTCCTTCCTTCCTAGACTGATAATCACCTAACCAGAGGTGTCTGTCCTCCTTCCTTCCTTCCTAGACTGATAAGCACCTAACCAGAGGTGTCTGTCTCCCTCCTTCCTTCCTAGACTGATAATCACCTAACCAGAGGTGTCTGTCCTCCCTCCTTCTTCCTAGACTGATAAATAAACCAGAGGTGTCTGTCCTCCCTCCTTCCTTCCTAGACTGATAATCACCAACCAGAGGTTGTCTGCCTCCTTCCTTAGACTGATAAGCACCTAACCAGAGGTGTCTGTCTCCCTTCCTTCCTAGAACTGATAAGCACCTAACCAGAGGTGTCTGTCCCTCCTTCCTTCCTAGACTGATAATCACCTAACCAGAGGTGTGCGTCCTCCTTCCCCTAGACTGATAATCACCTAACCAGAGGTGTCTGTCCTCCTCCTTCCTTCCTAGACTGATAATCACCTAACCAGAGGTGGCTGTCCCCTTCCTTCCTTCTCCAGACTGATAAGCACCTAACCAGAGGTGTCTGTCCTCCTCTCCTTCCTAGACTGATAATCACCTAACCAGAGGTGTCTGTCTCCTCCTTCCTTCCTAGACTGATAATCACCTAACCAAGGTGTCTGTCTTCCCTCTTCTTCCTTCTAGACTGATAATCACCTAACCAGAGGTGTCTGTCCTCCTTCCTTCCAGACTGATAATCACCTAACCAGAGGTTGTCTGTCCTCCTTCCTAGACTGATAATCACCTAACCAGAGGTGTCTGTCCTCCCCTTCCTTCCTAGACTGATAATCACCTAACCAAGAGGTGTCTGTCCTCCCTCCTTCCTTCCTAGACTGATAATCACCTAACCAGAGGTGTCTGTCCTCCTTCCTTCCTTCCTTCCTAGACTGATAAGCACCTAACCAGAGGTGTCTGTCTCCTTCCTTCCTAGACTGATAATCACCTAACCAGAGGTGTCTGTCCTCCTCCTTCCTTCCTAGACTGATAATCACCTAACCAGAGTGTCTGTCTTCCTCCTTCCTTCCTTCCTAGACTGATAATCACCTAACCAGAGGTGTCTGTCCTCCTTCCTTCCCAGACTGATAATCACCTAACAGAGGTGTCTGTCCTCCTTCCTAGACTGATAACACCTAACCACAGAGTGTCTGTCCTCCTCCTTCCTTCCTAGACTGATAATCACCTAACCAGAGGTGTCTGTCCTCCCTCTCCTTCCTAGACTGATAAGCACCTAACCAGAGGTGTCTGTCCTCCCTCCTTCCTTCCTAGACTGATAATCACCTAACCAGAGGTGTCTGTCCCTCCTTCCTTCCTAGACTGATAAGCACCTAACCAGAGGTGTCTTCTCCCTCCTTCCTTCCTAGACTGATAATCACCTAACCAAGAGGTGTCTGTCCTCCCTCCTTCCTTCCTAGGTGGAATAAAGTATCAACCATTAATCTAGGGTAACACTAATTAGATAGAACCGGTACTCTGTGACTCCATCCCTTGGCACCGCTATTCCCTATGTAGTGCACTACTTATGACCAGGGTCGAATGTGCACTATTGCTAATAGGGTGCCATTTGGCATAGAATCTATTTGTCCTAAGTTGAAAAGCACATCTGTATTTTAACCAGGGGGAAATGTCTGATGCCACAGTCGTGGCCAGTTGAGCAATGTGGACATCTCACACCATTGGACGGAATCCTCCCAGCTGCAACCAGGGTCTAATAAAGGAAAAATTCACTCAAACTATATATATATATATTTTACATTAGTCCAGTGTTCATACAGTCCCAACATGTTTTGCATGTCAGCAGTAAAGTTTTCAGTGTATTGCAACAACAAAAAACTAAACAAAGTGACACTTTTTGTTTCCTGATATCTTGACCGCTGACATGCAACACATTTTGGGACTGTATCAACAGTGGACAAATACCAAAAGGAATTTAAGCAAGTATAGAAATGTAATGAATAGAGCTGACAAAATTCCCTATTATTCATGATAGGCAATTACTGTATATCTGTTCTATATCATATATTTCCTATCTGAATGTTCTGTAATGTTGCAGATTGAATTGTAACACCTCGATACGTTCCTACCTCAATACGTTCCTACCTCGATTACGTTCCTACCTCAAGGTTCTACTGTGCGTTGTCTGTTTTGGAGAGAAAGAGAGAAAAAAAGTGAGGTTTCACAAACTCCTCATTCTCTACATGTGATATAAAAGGGTGACATGACAGTCAAGTTAGGTTAAGAGTAATGCACCAGAAAAGCTGTAGATCACCCATGAGGTGTGTAGGAATGAGGTTGTGAGTGGATTCGTATCCACAAACGGTGTGACTTTGGGTTTAATGTTTTGCTTCACATAGGTGTGTGCGTCGGGTGTGTGTCATGTGGTGTGTGTGTGTGTGTGTGTGTGTGTGTGTGTGTGTGTGTGTGTGTGTGTGTGTGTGTGTGTGTGTGTGTGTGTGTGTGTGTGTGGGTGTGTGTGTGTGTGTGTGTGTGTGTGTGTGTGTGTGTGTACATCCTGTACACCGCCCACGGTAATAACCAGACAGACTGTACACCGTCCACGGTAATAACCAGACAGACTGTACACCGCCCACGGTAATAACCAGACAGACTGTACACCGCCCACGGTAATAACCAGACAGACTGTACACCGCCCACGGTAATAACCAGACAGACTGTACACCGCCCCACGGTAATAACCAGACAGACTGTACACCGCCCACGGTAATAACCAGACAGACTGTACACCGCCCACGGTAATAACCAGACAGACTGACACCGCCCACGGTAATAACCAGACAGACTGTACACCGCCCACGGTAATAACCAGACAGACTGTACACCGCCACCGGTAATAACCAGACAGACTGTACACCGCCCACGGTAATAACCAGACAGACTGTACACCGCCCACGGTAATAACCAGACAGACTGTACACCGCCCACGGTAATAACCAGACAGACTGTACACCGCCCACGGTAATAACCAGACAGACTGTACACCGCCCACGGTAATAACCAGACAGACTGTACACCGCCCACGGTAATAACCAGACAGACTGTACACCGCCCACGGTAATAACCAGACAGACTGTACACCGCCCACGGTAATAACCAGACAGACTGTACACCGCCCACGGTAATAACCAGACAGACTGTACACCGCCCACGGTAATAACCAGACAGACTGTACACCGCCCACGGTAATAACCAGACAGACTGTACACCGCCCACGGTAATAACCAGACAGACTGTACACCGCCCACGGTAATAACCAGACAGACTGTACACCGCCCACGGTAATAACCAGACAGACTGTACACCGCCCACGGTAATAACCAGACAGACTGTACACCGCCACGGTAATAACAGACAGACTGTACACCGCCCACGGTAATAACCAGACAGACTGTACACCGCCCACGTAATAACCAGACAGACTGTACACCGCCCACGGTAATAACCAGACAGACTGTACACCGCCCACGGTAATAACCAGACAGACTGTACACCGCCACGGTAATAACCAGACAGACTGTACACCGCCCACGGTAAAACCAGACAGACTGTACACCGCCCACGGTAATAACCAGACAGACTGTACACCGCCCACGGTAATAACCAGACAGACTGTACACCGCCCACGGTAATAACCAGACAGACTTACACCGCCCACGGTAATAACCAGACAGACTGTACACCCCACGGTAATAACCAGACAGACTGTACACCGCCCACGGTAATAACCAGACAGACTGTACACCGCCCACGTAATAACCGGACAGACTGTACACCGCCCGTAATAACCGGACAGACTGTACAGCAATGTAGTAACTGGATATGTAATGATGATTAGAGTATCCAATCTAAATAAAACTACTACTACATAGGACATACAATAAGTAGAAGATACAATCTACCTGTACTGGACTTATGCATGTGTTTGTTAAACATTAATGTTGCATATTAGTGAATACAACTCCTATGCAGTGAGAACTATGTGTCTTTCCTCACACTGGCCTGTGTATCCACTCTGTCAGACTCCCTAATGAAACCCTGTGACCCGTATCACCTTTTATACTCACTCACTCACAGATAGACACACACTCTCACCCACTCTCCCTCACTCACACACTCACTCCTACTCTCACCAGTTATATTTCCCACAATGAAACATCCCCACTGCACTTCACAAACACTGGAGCGATGCCATCCCAGGTTACCATGGAAACCTTCGCTCTTTCTCTCTCCCTCTGAGGGGGATGAATGATAACAGAGGGAGGACAGACGATAATTGAGGGGGGTGAATGATAACTGAGTGAGGGCGGACGATAACAGAGGGATGGATGATAACAGAGGGAGGGCGGATGATAACAGAGGGAGGGCGGATGATAACAGAGGGAGGGCGGATGATAACAGAGGGAGGGCGGGATGATAACAGAGGGAGGGCGGGATGATAACAGAGGGGGCTGGATGATAACAGAGGAGGCGGGGCGATAACAGTGGGAGGCGGGCGATAACAGGGGGAGGGCGGACGATAACAGGGGGAGGGCGGACGATAACAGGGGAGGGCGGACAGGGGGACGATAACAGAGGGAGGGCGGGCGATAACAGTGGGAGGGCGGGCGATAACAGGGGAGGGCGGACGATAACAGGGGCGAGGGGGAGAGGCGGACGATAACAGGGGAGGGGCGGACGATAACAGGGGAGGGCGGACGATAACAGAGGGAGGGCGGACGATAACAGAGGGATGGATGATAACGATATTGCAGGTTACTATTCACTCTTTACTCTCCATCTCTGTTTCTGTCTTGGCGCTTGATGTTGACGTTCTCTTCATGTATCTCTCTCTTCTCTCTGTATTTCAATGTCTCTCTCTCTCTCTCAATAATGTCAAATAGGCTGAATAGAGACAATGTGAAGCCTGCCCTGTACACAGACAGATGTGTCTGGTCTGTCTCTCTCTTTAACTCTCACACACCAAGGGTTCTCCTTTCCTGTCTAAGTCCATATTCAGAGGTCCTAACACACCCTGTCCTGTCCTGTCTAAGTCCATATTCAGAGGTCCTAACACACCCTGTCCTGTCCTGTCTAAGTCCATATTTCAGAGGTCCTAACACACCCTGTCCTGTCCTGTCTAAGTCCATATTCAGAGGTCCTAACACACCCTGTCCTGTCCTGTCTAAGTCCATATTCAGAGGTCCTAACACACCCTGTCCTGTCCTGTCTAAGTCCATATTCAGAGGTCCTAACACACCCTGTCCTGTCCTGTCTAAGTCCATATTCAGAGGTCTAACACACCCTGTCCTGTCCTGTCTAAGTCCATATTCAGAGGTCCTAACACACCCTGTCCTGTCCTGTCTAAGTCCATATTCAGAGGTCCTAACACACCCTTTTCTGCTAAGCATATTCAGAGTCCTAACACACCTGTCCTGTCCTGTATTCTGGTTTGACCCAAAGTACTACCTCAGGGTTGCGTTCATTAGGCACCAAAAAAAACATGAACTGACTGAATCAGAGGAGGTACTCCTTGGACCTGGTTCAATAAGAAACCCACGTTTTCATTTCCAGTTGCAAAAATTTAAAAAAAAATGTTTTGGTTGCATGCCCTAATGAGCGTAACCCAGATCTGTGTCACTGCCATCAATGTCAGTGTGCTGACCGGAGGTGGCGACGTGGCCTAGCTGGCTGGACACGGTTTTATCACCTGTGGTCACTCTGACTGGCTCGAAACGTCTACCCAGTCCACGTCACACAAGGCTTCGTGTGCGTAGTCGTTGGAGAAAAGCATGATGTGTTTTTAAAAAGACCAGAAACCACGGGGGTGTACACACTGGTGCGCAACTTCAGAGGGGTTGTCAGATTATGGAGGGGATTTTTTTCAAAGAATTAATGGGTTTTGTCAATAGGTCTGTACTAAGGAGTGAGTGGCTTTTGGCAATAGGTCTGTACTAAGGAGTGAGTGGGTTTTGGCAATAGGTCTTGTACTAAGGAGTGAGTGGGTTTTGGCAATATGTCTGTACTAAGGAGTGAGTGGTTTTGTCAATAGGTCTGTACTAAGGAGTGAATGGGTTTTGGCAATAGGTCTGTTACTAAGGAGTGAGTGGGTTTTGGCAATAGGTCTGTACTAAGGGGTGAATGGGTTTTGGCAATAGGTCTGTACTAAGGAGTGAGTGGGTTTTGGCAATAGGTCTGCTTACTAAGGAGTGAGTGGGTTTTGGCAATAGGTCTGTACTAAGGAGTGAGTGGGTTTTGGCAATAGGTCTGTACTAAGGAAGTGAATGTGTTTTTGGCAATAGGTCTGTACTAAGGAGGTGAATGGGTTTTGGCAATAGGTCTGTACTAAGGGGTGAATGTGGTGTTTGGCAATAGGTCTGTACTAAGGAGTGAATGGGTTTTTGGCAATAGGTCTGTACTAAGGAGTGAGTGGGTTTTGGCAATAGGTCTGTACTAAGGAGTGAATGGGTTTTGGCAATAGGTCTTACTAAGGAGTGAATGGGTTTTGGCAATAGTCTGTACTAAGGAGTGTTTTATTGCACATTATACTAGATGTCTAGGGCCTATTGAGCAATGGCTTTAATGTATAGATTTAAATGAATGGATTGAATGTGTAGCCACGAAGGCACTAAGCCCTCTATGAAACACATGGCATCAATAATAAAGTCTCTGTCAACCTCCTCTTCTCAGCTAATACTGTGAGACGGAATGCCTCTGCCCCATTCCCCGGCTCAGCCCTGTGTGTTGTTGTGTGTGTCTGTGTGTGTCTGTGTGTGTGTGTGTGGTGTGTGTGTGTGTGGTGTGTGTGTGTGTGTGTGTGTGTGTGTGTGTGTGTGTGTGTGTGTGTTGTGTGTTGTGTGTGTGTGTGTGTGTGTGTGTGAGACCAGCACAAAGCTCAAATGGAGGATGTCTTTCTGTGTGGCCTGATGCTGAGAAAATGCTGCCATTTTGTTTTGGTCTGAGTTTTTTGTCAGTGCTCAGTGTCTGGGTGTCGATAGGGGTGTCGCGGCCTGTAACTCTGTAACAACCTTCCTGCCACAGCATCCCACACACACACACATGCTTGCTGCTTTATAACTATTCTTCAAATATCTTGTTGTATTTTCAAATGTCAAAATAGTAACAGTGTATTAATATTTATTCTCTTGCCTGCGTGTGTGACAGCAGATCACAGAAGAACTCAGACCTTTCAGCTGTGGGCCAGTAGATCTACGCGCTCCTGGAGGTGTGTGTGTGGTGGTGGTGTGTGGGGGGGGGGGGGGGGCAGGTAATCTAGGAAGAATTTCCTCTTCAGGTGGACAACCTGCAGTCTGCAACATTCCCTTTACCCTGATAGCGTCCTGTAATACAACAGTCCCTTTACCCTGATAGCGTCCTGTAATACAACAGTTCCCTTTACCCTGATAGCATCCCTGTAATACAACAGGTCCCTTTACTCTGATAGCATCCTGTAATACAACAGTTCCCTTTACCCTGATAGCATCCTGTAATACAACATTCCCTTTACCCTGATAGCGTCCTGTAATACAACAGTTCCCTTAACCCTGATAGCGTCCTGTAATACAACAGTTCCCTTTACCCTGATAGCATCCTGTAATACAACAGTTCCCTTTACCCTGATAGCATCCTGTAATACAACAGTTCCCTTTACCCTGATAGCGTCTGTAATACACAGTTCCTTTACCCTGATAGCATCCTGTAATACAACAGTTCCCTTTACCCTGATAGCTCCTGTAATACAACAGTTCCCTTACCCTGATAGCGTCCTGTAATACAACAGTTCCCTTTACCCTGATAGCGTCCTGTAATACAACAGTTCCCTTTACCCTGATAGCGTCCTGTAATACAACAGTCCCTTTCCTGATAGCATCCTGTAATACAACAGTTCCCTTTACCCTGATAGCATCCTGTAATACAACAGTTCCCTTTACCTGATAGCGTCCTGTAATAACAACAGTTCCCTTTACCCTGATAGCGTCCTGTAATACAACATAACTACTTTACCCTGATAGCATCCTGAATACAACAGTTCCCTTACCCTGATAGCATCCTGTAATACAACAGTTCCCTTTACCCTGATAGCGTCCTGTAATACAAACAGTTCCCTTTACCCTGATAGCATCCTGTAATACAACAGTTCCCTTTACCCTGATAGCATCCTGTTAATACAACAGGTCCCTTTACCCTGATAGCGTCCTTAATACAACAGTTCCCTTTACCCTGATAGCATCCTGTAATACAACAATCCCTTTACCCTGATAGCGTCCTGTAATACAACAGTTTCCTTTACCCTGATAGCGTCCTGTAATACAAAAGTTCCCTTTACCCTGATAGCATCCTGTAATACAACAGTTCCCTTTACCCTGATAGCATCCTGTAATACAACAGTTCCCTTTACCCTGATAGCATCCTGTAAAACAACAGTTCCCTTTACCCTGATAGCATCCTGTAATACAACAGTTCCCTTTACCCTGATAGCATCCTGTAATACAACAGTCCTTTACCTGATAGCATCCTGTAATACAACAGTCCTTTACCCTGAAGCTCCTGTAAATCAAACAGGTCCCTTTACCCTGATAGCGTCCTGTAATACAACAGTTCCCTTTACCCTGATAGCATCCTGTAATACAAACAGTTCCCTTTACCCTAGTAGCATCCTGTAATACAACATGCCCTTTACCCTGATGCGTCCGTAATACAACAGTTCCCTTTACCCTGATAGCATCCTGTAATACAACAGTTCCCTTTACCCGATAGCATCCTGTAATACAACAGTTCCCTTTACCCTGATAGCATCCTGTAATACAACAGTTCCCTTACCCTGCATAGATCCTAATACAACAGTTTCCTTACCCTGATAGCATCCTGTAATACAACAGTTCCCTTTACCCTGATAGGCATCCTGTAATACAACAGTTCCCTTTACCCTGATAGCATCCTGTAATACAACAGTTCCCTTATACCCTGATAGCATCCTGGTAATACAACAGTTCCCTCTTACCCTGATAGCATCCGTAATACAACAGTTCCCTTACCCTGATAGCATCCTGTAATACAACAGTTCCCTTTACCCTGATAGCATCCTGTAATAACAACAGTTCCCTTTTACCCTGATAGCATCCTGTAAATACAACAGTTCCCTTTACCCTGATAGGCATCCTGTAATAACAACAGTTCCCTTTACCCTGATAGCATCCTGTAATACAAACAGTTCCCTTTAACCCTGATAGCATCCTGTAATACAACAGTTCCTTTACCCTATTAAGCATCCTGAAACAACAGTTCCCTGTTACCCTGATAGCATCCTGTAATACAACAGTTCCCTTTACCCTGATAGCATCCTGTAATACAACAGTTCCCTTTACCCTGATAGCGTCCTGTAATACAACATGACCCAGTAGCATGCTGCCTTGTGGGAAACCAGTTTTAACCGGTTTCCCTAATGAACATGACACAGTAGCCTGGTGTCCTGTAAAGTGTTGCCTGGTTCTCCCTAACCAGTGTCACAAAGTGTTCCCGTGTCGTCGCTGAGCTAGTTGTGTAATACCACCCTTCCCTGTGGTTGAAAGCAGATCTCTGAGCAGTAATATAGTTCACACGGCTGATAGCCAAGTGCCGACACCTCCCTTTTGGTTATTTTTCAGTAATTCGATCGCGCTAGGCGATTTGTCATTCTGGAGTTTCTGTGCTTTTCAGAGGGGGGGAGGGGTCTGAATATGTGTTTACACTTTAGTTAATATGTTGTTCGCTCTGTCTTTTTCTTTATTTTATACAAAAAATAAATGATATCGTATTTACAGTATTTTTCTAGTTTTTTAGTCACYAGGATTTGCTTCAGCGATAGAAACCATATGTTCCGCCCTGTTAGTCAATTATTTATCTGTAGTCACATGSTTTATGACTATAGACACATCCACTTCTGACACCACAGTCTCCATCATCTGATTTACAACCATGAAGTGGTTAAATGTCAGAGCTGCCGGCGCCATTAAGGGACAGACTACCAACCCCCCCTCCTCCCTCTCCTCCTCCTCCTCCATTCCCATGTACTGTAAACTTCCCCCTTTTCCACCATCCACCCTGACACGTCCCGCCTGTGATGCCCAGCCCTGTCACTCTGATATGGGCTTGGATGTCAGTTCAGGGCACCTCTCTGGTTCTCTCTGACTCCTGGCTTAACAAGTCTCTGTCATCTTGTCCTCTGGCCAGTAGAAGACCTTACAGTACACTGCCACCTCTGCTAATCCACTTCTGTCAATTCACACAATGTTAGTCCAATGGCTTTACAAGGGGCCAGGGGTCAGGGAGTTTGATGTGGCCCTCGAGCATGGACTGACTGCACATTTGGTAATGTCTCTGGAGCAAGCCATTAAATGCCCGGTTAGGAGCTTGTTGAGGGAATACACAAAAGATAGTAGCTAATCAAGACAGGTCACTATATAGACGGGTCACATATAGACGGTTCACTATATACACTTGAGTGTACAAAACATTAAGAACACCTTCCTAATATTGAGTTGCACCCCCTTTTGCCCTCAGAACAGCCTCAATTAATTGGGGCATGGACTCCAATGCTTCCCACAGTTGTCAAGTTGGCTGGATGTCCTTTGGGTGGTGGACCATTCTTGATARACACGGGAAACTGTTGAGTGTGGAAAAACCCAACACTGTTGCAGTTCTTAACACACTCTAACCAGTGCGCCTGGCAACTACTACCATACCCTMTTCAAAGGCACTTTAATTTTTTCTCTTTTATACTGAACCTTTATTTAAAAAGGGAAGTCAGTTAAGAACAATTTCTTATTTACAATGACGGCCTACACCGGCCAAACACTAACATGTATGTCAATTGTGTGTGTGTGTGTAATTGGCCTGGGCTATTTGTTTGCATTCAATATCTGGTCGTTTTTATTGATCTGTTTGACAGAGTAGCCTTTTGTGTGGTATTTCAAACGGTTCTGTTGTGTTCTGTCATGCAAATTACGTAGAATGTCATGAAATGTATTTATAAAAGGCCATTTTTCACCCCGGGTTTTTCCAGACCCTGTGAAAAAGGTGTAAATACTAAAACATCCCTGCTCTCTACTGTGTGCCACTATATACTTTATTATAAAGGGGATTATTATTATAAWTTTTTTTTTTACACCGCATTTTCCTGCGGCCATGCCCCACATCATAGTCTCCAGATCAATTATCATGACCCAAGCAGGTTGCGAGTCCGACACTGTCTCATCCTGAGCTCTGAGATGAGCCCTCTGGGTTACGGTTAGGGGTCACCTCCACCCACTGAAGCTAATTGKCGCTAAAACCGCTCAGTTGAGGTAAGCAACGCATACGCAGATAGGCCACTGTGATACCACCCCTTGTATTCCCACAGTGTGCTGTTTACCAAAACTCAAAATGAGTCAGGACTTTAGAGATGACTAAAGCCCCAACCGCTACCGAGAGAGAAAATAAACATGTTTTCCTGCCCCGTGTACAGTTTTTATACCGTGTTATAGCAGTCAAAGACAAGGAGCTGAACTGACGCTTAAACTCTCTGAGCAAAATAAGAATATTATGATTATATTAAATTACATCAAGACATTTAAACAGTCTGAAACAAAATTGATAATGGGACTTTATTTGAGATTCAGGTTTATTAACCAAATGGAAGAGATGGTTTTTTGAATTCTTAATTCCTGCCTTTCTTTCTCTCCCTCTCTTTGTCAGCCAGAGGACAAGACCAGGGGCAAGAAGAGACCGTCCGCATTCATTTCCAAGCCTTCAGTCTCTCTACACACCTTTTCACACGGGCTGCAATTATGAAACGGTTTCAGTCATTGAAGTAGAATGTAACAACAGCAAAAAAAGGAATTGAGTGTCTTCTGTGAAACATTAAATAACCATCCTCTGATAAACCGGTAAAGAGAGCTGTCTGAAAAGTGACTTGAGATATGAGGGATAATGGCTGTGTCTTTGTAGTGTCCTTCTAGCTCCCCCGAGAGAGAGAGAGAGAGAGGAAATGATAGGCCCAGTCGCCCACTGTGCTCATCTCTCTGAATCTCCAAGCGTCAGACTGTCAACCTTGCTCACTATCAGGCCCCGTTCGCCCCGGTGAACATTCAACGCTGTCGGTGAGTTTTGAGCTAAATTGACAAAGACCATCGACCGTTGATTGTACCCTGTGGCCAGCCCTTGTCGCTTGATGATCGACGCGCATGGCTACTAACTCATTATAACCAGAGGAAGAACACTATGGTCCCATCTGCCCCCCCCTCCCCCCCTCCACCCACGCCCCACCACTACCACACCCCCTCCACCCACGCCTCACCACTACCACACCCCACCCCGAACACCCACCCACCCCAGCCCACATCCTGTATCCTTTCGTTCAGAACAACTCTCCTGAAAGAAAAGCCTCTAGCCCCAAACCACAACAAAGGTCACAATCAACATTCATTGCTGTCGGTGGGTTTAACTATGTGGAAAAACTCGCTGAACAATGAATGCAACTGTGTCCCAGATTTTCGCAGCAATCAACCATCAGAGGGGATCTCGTTCTGATATGCTGATTCTGGTATGTGTGTATATATGTATAGATAGATAGATATGTATGTACAGTATTTTATGGAGAATGTAAGTAGACATTGCATCATATCTCATCTTGATCATGCTGGTGGAGACTTCTTATGTGGCTATGGGAGAGGGGGGAATAAAATGTATATTTCGTATGATTCTGTGATTCTGTGTGGGTTTCTATTTTTTGACTGAGGGTCAAACGGATTTTAAAAAGGCAGATATTATAGGTCTCTCTTCCAACATAGATTTGTATCTCAATGAGAAAAATAAAGGCTAAGGTCTCTATTCCATCCGTGTCGCTAAAGTTCACCGTTACAGTGTGATTTTAACATTTTTAAAAAGGCATTAGTAGAGACTGGTTTCAGCTGCCATTTTACATTTCTATCGCAGAATCTCTAACGCTTCAGCGACAKAGATTGAATAGAGCCCTAAATACCAATAAACCACAGACTGTCATTACCAAGGATTAGAGACAGGAATTAACTGAAAATCTAAAGACACGTTTTAACCCATCACTCTTTCACAGTGTGGGCGACTGTCAAACTTAGCACAAAGGCAACCTACTGTAAGATTATTTGATTATAACACTAAATTGGTCTAGTTTGACAGATGGAGGACAGGATGACTGCACGGCCAGGCACAACTCCAACACAATCATTACCTATTCCCCCTTAGGAGACTGAAAAGATTTGGCACGGGTCCTCAGATCCTCAAAAGATTTTACAGCTGCACCATCGAGAGCATCCTGATGGGTTGCATCACTGCCTGGTATGGCAACTGCTCGGCCTCCAACTGCAAGGCACTACAGAGGGTAGTGCGTACGGCCCAGTACATCACCGGGGCCAAGCCATCCATGACCTCTACCAGGCGGTGTCAGAGGAAGGCCCTAAAAAATCGTCAGACTCCAGACACCCTAGTCGGACTGTTCTCTCTGCTACCGCACGGCAAGCGGTACCGGAGCGCCAAGTCTAGGTCCAAGAGGCTTCTAAACCGCTTCTACCCCCCCAAGCCATAAGACTCCTGAACAGCTAATCAAATGGCTACCCAGACTATTTGCAACCCCCCCCCCCCCCCCCACAACGTTGCTACTACTCTCTGTTATTATCTGTGCATAGCCACTTTAACAACCCTTACTGCATGTACATAATAATCTCAAATACCTTGACACCGGTGCCCCCTGCACATTGACTCTGTACCGGTACCCCCTGTATATAGCCTCCCATTGACTCTGTACCGGTACCCCCTGTATATAGCCTCCACATTGACTCTGTACCGGTACCCCCTGTATGTAGCCTCCACATTCACCCTGTTACCGGTACCCTCTGTATAATGCCTCCCGACATTGACTATGTACGGTACCCCCTGTATATAGGCCTCCACATTGACTCTGTACCGGTACCCCCTGTATATAGCCCCGCTGTTGTTATTTACTGCTGCTCTTTAATTATTTGTTTTTCTTATCTTACTTTTTTCAACAATTTTTTTTTTTTTTGATATTATCTTAAAACTGCATCGTTGGTTAAGGGCTTGTAAGTAAGCATTTCACCTGTTGTATTCGGCGCATATGACAGATAAAGTTTGTCCTGATATGATATGTCCTGAAGGTAATAGCCCCACTAATCATCTTGGAGAAACAGTGCATTACACCACCCCACCTGTAGGGATTTAAAGGTATTTAGTAGGAATTATATAATAAATATAGAGAGAGAAGTTCTGTGAATCCATAAAGGGAATGCTACTATACCTCATAACAAGGACGATGGCAACTCATATTATACATAAGATTTCCAACTAGTTGTGTGTCTGGATTTTGATTACTTTAAATACATTTTTACATTTTGTTCTCATAATCTAATTTTACATTTATCTAGTCCTTTTTATCTTCCAGAAAATAACACTTGAATAATATAATGAGAAGAATTGGAGACACMTTATGCTGTTACTTATATAAATGTAGTCCAGCTTCAGATACAGTGGGGTCTGGAATTATAGGATCCCTTGATAAAAAATGTTAGTTTTTTTACAAAAAAGACYGTGTAAAATAATTCAAATACTATATATACCACTATATGGGAATGCTCAAACAATTATATTCGTTCATACTAATACAATTGCTCAGAATTATTTTGTTTAACAAGTAATGCAACAACAAACAAAAAAAGCTCCCTGAAAGATAGGTGTCAAAATGATTGGATCCCCTGTTTTCAATACTCCAGCACCTGACCATATCACTGCCTGGAGTTGGCTAAACGGCCTTGGCACTTGGATTGGAACCAGTGCTGTGGTCATAAGTCTTTGGCCACGAACACCAACGGTGGGTTTGGCCTTCGAAAGAACAATACATAAGCAGAAAAGAACCCCATACCTACTGTAAAATATGGTGGTGGATCTTTTGATGTAATGGGGSTATTTTTGCTTCCACTGGTCCTGMGGCCCTTGTTAAGGTCAGRGACATTATGAACTTTAACAAGGACTAAGACATTTTAGTCAAAAACCTGGTTGTATTTGAATCTTCGTGCAAGATAATAACCACAAGCACACATCAAAATCTACAAAGATATACTTGGCCATCTCATTCTCCGGACATGTGGTTTGATTTTGAAGAGGATAGTCCATAAGTGCAGATGAAGGATATCAAGGATGTGGTAAGATTCTGTATGGAGGACTGGTCTAAGATCCATCCCAATGTGTTCTCCAATGTCATAAAACATTTTAGAAAAAGGCTCAGTGCTGTTATCCTCACAAGGGGGAGAATTTTTTTGAGAATGTTTTTTTATTTTTTTATATATATTTACTACAAAATCTCTTTCTCTGAGTAATTGTGTTAGTATAAAATAATATAATTTTGTATATATTTTTTTGCAATATAGCTCAGTATTTATATTATTTGATAGTCTCTTTTTTTTGCTCATCTTTATCAAGAGATCCAATAATCCCAGACCCCACTGTTTAGAACTCAAACAATACATGGGGAACACAAGATTTTGCCAATGACAAAAGTTTAGGAGTGTTTCCATCCATTAGTAAAATAGATAACTCTTATGAAGAAACTCTGAACGTGTGATAGGCACCATCAGAAGACTACTAAGGGAACTCTGACGTGGTGGATAACCATCAGAAGACCATAGAGGAAACTCTGACGTGGTGATAGACCACATCAGAAGAACCCTAGAGGGAACTCTGACTGGGTGATAGACGACCATCAGAAGACCCCTAGAGGGAACTCTGACGTGTGATAGACACCATCAGAAGGACCACTAGCAGGAACTCGGACGTGCGTGATAGAACACCTAGAAGACCACTGAGGGAAACTCTGACGTGTGATAGACAACCATCAGAAGACACTAGAGGGAAGTCTGACGTGGTGATAGACACCATCAGAAGACCACTAGAGGAACTCTGACGTGGTGATAGACACCATCAGAAAGACACTAGAGGACTCTGACGTGATACAACACCATCAGAAGACTCTAGGAGAACTCTGACGTGGTGATAGACACCATCAGAAGACCCCTAGAGGGAACTCTGACGTGATACAGACACCATTCAGAAGACCCCTAGAGGGAACTCTGACAATGGTGATAGACACCATCAGAAACCACTAGAGGGAACTCTTGACTGGTGATAGACACCATCAGAAGACCACTAGAGGAATTCTGACGTGGGTGATAGACACGCATCAGAAGACCACTAGAGGGAACTCTGACGTGATACAGACCACCATCAGGAAGACCATAGAGGAACTCTGAACGTGGTGATAGACACCATCAGAAGAACCCCTAGAGGAACTCTGACGTGGTGATAGACACCATCAGAAGACCCGTAGAGGGAACTCTGAGCGTGGTGATAGACAACCATGCAGAAGACCACTAGAGGCGAAAGTCTGACGTGGTGATAGACACCATCAGAAGACTACTAGAGGGAACCTCGACGTGGTGATAGAACCATCAGAAGACCACTAGAGGGAACTCTGACGTGGTGATAGACACCATCAGAAGACCACTAGAGGGAAGTCTGACGTGGTGATAGACACCATCATTGCAGGACATTCAGACCACTGAGTACAGTATGGTAAATGTGTGTACCCATTTGAAGTTCACTGCTATATTATAAAATGTTTGTYTTTTAAAGTCATTACAATACATGCATCCATATAAAGTACAGTGCATCTGTACATCTAGTCATTACATATATCTTCAGGTCCAATTACCTAACTACCATTGAAATCAAACTCTAGCTGGTTGAAGAGACTCGTACAGCAAAGCTAGCATGTCCTTCATTTAGCTTCCGAGTGGCGCAGCGGTGTAAGGCACTGCTTCTCAGTGCAAGAYGCATCACTYCAGTCCCTGGTTCGAATCCAGGCTGTATCACATCCGGCCGTGATTGGGTTTGTCCGGGGTAGGCCATCATTGTAAATAAGAATTTGATCTTAACTGACTTGCCTTTTATTTAAAAGGTAAAATTATAAACATAAAAAAATACATATCTTTTACAATTTTGAAATTATTTCAATAACTCAAAAAAATATAAATCACTTAACAAGACTGTGTGAGAATCTCTAGCATTTCCTTGCCTCCTTCTCAAACCCCATTGGATGAGGTCAGAGGTCCCTCCCCTCATAACTTCTCATCCAATGGGTTTTGAGGAGGAAGCTACAATTGAAGAGAGGATGGGAGGAATCAAGGAAATGAAATTGCCATCCTCCTATTGTTCAAATTATGCTGGAACGCAAGCACACCTTTTACAGCCTATTGTTCAGGTCAATGCCAAATGCTCTTATAGTGAAATGTCAGGGTCAACTGAAATGAAAGGTGACAAACAGTCAATTACTTCGGTATTTTTGTTTTTATAAAAGAACATCCTTACATACAAAGAAAAAGAATGCTACATTGATGAAATCGTCTGTAGACAGTTGAAAGATTCTGTGCATGAGATGATTCGAACACGTAAACTTTTGGCCAGTTTGACATAGCATATGCATAGGCATATAGCTAATGATATTGACATTTGTTTGGTACCTTCATTTTAACTATGCATTGATCATATCACTTGTTAAAAGGGAAATAGTTAAATCAAGTTAATCTGTAATTGATTTGACTGAGGTAAATAACAAAATCCTCAAAACGTGTGTAAATGTGTTTTTCCTTCCACCCAGTGTTTTGACCAGAGACATACATCGGTTGTGACAAGATTCTTAAAAAAAAATATGGTTTCTTTCCTTTAGTGCTTTCATTCTGGTGGTAAACTTTATCTACAAATACATACAACATGATCATACTACTAACAATACAAGCCTAATGGTTTTCCTGCTAAAGAAATACATGTATTTGCATCATATTTAATGGACGTACATATTTAACTGATGCTAAGGTAAGTGGACAAGCTTTCCATATCAGTCATTCTTCCCATTGACTATTCTATTTTCTCCTTTCCTCCAATTTCCTTTCCTCGATTCATCAACGCTCTCTTCGGGCTCCTTCTAAAAACGATTTTGGAGAAGAAGGCCGAAGGAGGACCTTGAACTTCTCTTCCAATGCGGTTGAGAAGGCGAGGAGATGGATTAAGAGAGGGAGGAGATGGGATTAGAGAAGGAGGCGAGGAGATGGATTAGAGAAGGAGGCGAGGAGATGGATTGAGAAGAGGGCGAGGAGATGGATTAGAGAAGGAGGCGAGGAGATGGGATAGAGAAGAGGCGAGGAGATGGGATTAGAGAGGAGGCGAGGAGAGATGGGATTAGAGAAAGGAGCGAGGAGATGGATTAAGAGAAGGAGTAGAGGAGAGGAGATTGGAGAGAGCGGAGGTGACAGAAAGTGTGAAATGACAACCATTAGAGCTTCAAGGTGAATCTGGTTGAGGAGCCCTGGTACGACATGGTCACAAAAATGTATAGAAAAATGACCTATATCTTGGTCCCGTGTTCCAACAAGCCAATCTCTTCTACATCAATAAGTAAAACATTTACACTTTAAATGGGCCCAGTACACTCAAAAATGTGGTTTCCCTGTGTTTTATTAAATTCCCACACTATGAGCCTGAAATAATATTGTGAAAATTATGATAATGCCCTTTTAGTGTAAGAGCTGTCTGAAACGACTGCCTGAAATGTCAGCCTGTCTTGGTGGGATGGAGTTTTGGCCCGCCTGGTAACATCAACAGGCTGTAAATTAGTCCATTTTCAATGTTCCTCTCCCCACTCAGACCACTCCTAGACAGCCCTATCAAAATTCTTGCTTGAGAAATTGCTCTTTGTCTAAGAAGCTATTTTTGTTCCTTTTTAACCATTTTAATTGAAAACAAATCACAATAAGGTACTTAATTGTTACTCAGAAATGATTTGATATTGAGATAAAAACAGCTGCATTGGACCTTTAAACCTAAYTTTTGTCAGAATAGAGCAAAATAGTCAACACCTTGTTCAATAAACACTTTCATTTTCTGTTGGTGCAGTACCCAACTCTACCCAATGGGGGTCACTACTGTCCCACCCTGATATCAGGWGGTCTGAGCTGCCTCTCGCCCTCAGCCAGGAAGATCTGCATGGCCCTGTAGAGCAGGTGCACCCCCAGCTCCCTCTTCCTCTTCAACTGCCACGTGGACACCACCCCGTAGTAGTCCCCTCGCTTCTGATTGGTCAGCATCTTCAATCCTGCAATGGGAAGGTTTCTTTTGTTGAAACTATTTATCTTATTTCGTTGCATTCATTTTAGTTTCGTATATATAGGCAAGACTTTACTTTTTTTTTTTTTACAATTCGTATGATAAAAAAACTAAACTTTAAATGAGACTCAAAATGATAAATTAGAAAGAAATTAGGGGAAAAATAGACCTAAACACACTTAAAATMGTCATGTAGTCCAGGATGCAGATCAGACCTCAAGACATCCATCTTAACATTATATATATATTTAAATGTAACCTTTATTTAACAAGGCAAGTCAGTTAAGAACAAGTTCTTATTAACAATGACGGCCTACACCGGCCAAACCCGGATGACTCTWGGCCAATTGTGCGGCACCCTATGGGACTCCAAATCACGGCCGGCTGTGATACAGTCTGGAATGGAACCAGGGTCTGTAGTGAKMCCTCTAGCACTGAGATGCAGTGTCTTAGACCGCTGTGATACAGCCTGGAATCGAACCAGGGTCTGTAGTGACGCCTCTAGCACTGAGATGCAGTGTCTTAGACCGCTGTGATACAGCCTGGAATGGAACCAGGGTCTGTAGTGACGCCTCT
>NC_036866.1:1336751-1347788 GCF_002910315.2 Salvelinus sp. IW2-2015 | reverse complement strand
GCCTCTAGCACTGAGATGCAGTGTCTTAGACCGCTGTGATACAGCCTGGAATCGAACCAGGGTCTGTAGTGACGCCTCTGGCACTGAGATGCAGTGTCTTAGACCGCTGCGCCACTCGGGAGCCACATAACATAGAAGTACAACCAGGCTACATGAGATGTTTTCCTCATCTCCCTTTCTCCATCTTCACTGACCGTTACAAACTACACCAGTGAAAGGAAATGACTGAAAGTCATCCTCAATATCGACTTGTTTTTTTAGCCTGTATTTTCAGACGAGCAACAAAAAAAAAAATTAAACGAAGGACAGGAGGATAAGTCACTTTAGACTACTGAGATGGATCTCAAATAAAAGAACGGTCACTCACCAATGGCGTCCACCATGACGGCCTCACGCGTGTAGGCCTCCACAGGGATGACGTTCTGGAAGCAGTGCAGAGAGATCACCCCCTGCTCGGCCTTCCAAACCTGGAGGATGTGCTGCACCTTGGAGCACAGTTTCTGTCCCCCAAAAATAGGAGGAACGATACGGACGTTAACGTATTGATGTGGACCACATCCCATTTCACATGACTTTACACTTGGCCATTTATATTACATTTGAACGTTGGTAGCCATTGTTGTTTTGTCACTGCACCAATACTGTCTTTTACAATACAGCCAACCGACTGGAAAAACCACATAGACCTAGAACAAGAGAAAAACAACAGAAACGCCTACGAAAGTTCAAATGTAGTTAAAGAAAGTGACTCCAACCTTAGAAGTCTTATCTCCTCGGTGGTAGTCTAGAGCCTCGTACAGATGACTGTAGGGTCGGGAGCGCTTGCCCTTGCCCACGTAGAATATAGCACTGATGAAAGTCTGAAAACAATCCATAGGGCTCATGGAATGACTCCGATACGGTAGGTTCTTTGTTACTCTGATGCAGGAAAAGGMCCGGAAGAGGAACATAGATAATGAAACGACGTTGTTTAAAAATGACGCAGGCTCAATATCAAATCCGCCTATTTGCAATGAAATGCACCCCATTGGAGGAGAAGGTGCAGGGTGATTCTCTGGTGAGAGGATGCAAGGAAAGATTCATTTTAGGCATTGGAAAAGCCAAACGATTACAACTGACCTGGGGTCCAGTAGCAGGTAGTTGAAGCTGGACTTGATGACGCCCTCACGCCACTTCCTGTTCTGGTCTGGTTGGTCAAACTGCTGGCACAGCGCCAGCTCGTCTTCCTGGCAGTCGGGCAGCACCAACGTCCGCAGGGCTACACACAGCTCTGGACTGTGTCCCTGCACAGGACCTAAAAACACACATAGCTCAGTCAGTCAACACAGCAGAAAAGAGTAGCATTTTCATAAGTACTAATAGTTAATTGGATAATCTTTCAAAAGGTTACTAACCCAGGGATGTAGTGGTGAAAAATCAAAAGGTGGGTAAACACTGAACACCTGACTGGGTGTGAGTAACCATCCACTTTATGCTAACAACTAACTTGCACCAAGTCTGGAATCAACAGGACCCTTAACATCTTCTACCCTCAATCCACAAGACTGATAAATAGTTTACCAAATAGCTACCTGGACTATCTGCATTGACCCACTCACTTTTTTGAGTCAGCACATACGCTGCTGTTACTGTTGATTATCCATCCCATTGACTAGTCACGTTATCCCTACCTACAGTATATACACTACATCACTAAAAGTATGTGGACACCTGCTTGTCAAACATGTCATTCCAAAATGATGGCCATTAATATGGAGTGGGCCCCCACGTTTACTGCTATAACAGCCTCCACTCTTCTGGGAAGGCTTTCCACTAGACGTTGGAACATTGTTGTGGGGGACTTGCTTCCATTCAGCCACGAGTATTACTGAGGTCGGGCAATGATTTTGGGGCGATTAGGCCTGGCTCGCAGTRGGCGTTCCAATTCATCCCAAATGTATTCAAATGGGGTTGAGGTCAGGGCTCTGTGCGGGCCAGTGAAGTTCTTCCACACCGATCTCGACAAACAATTTCTGTATGGACCTCTCTTTGTGCACYGGGGCATTGTCATGCTAAAACAGGAAAGGGCCTTTCCCAAACTGTTGCCACTGAGTTGGAAGCACAGAACCGTCTAGAATGTCATTGTATGCTGTAGGCGTTAAGATTTCCATTCACTGGAACTAAGGGGCCTAGCCGAACCATGAAAAACAGCCCCAGACCATTATTCCTCCTCCACCAAACTTTACAGTTGACACTGTGCATTGGGGCAGGTAGCGTTCTCCTGGCAACCGCCAAATAGATTAGTCCGTCGGACTGCCAGATGGTGAAGCGTGATTCATCACTCCAGAGAACTCGTTTCCACTGCTCCAGAGTCCAATGGCCGTGAGCTTTACATCACTCCAGCCAACGCTTGGCATGGCGCATTGGGGATCTTAGGCTTGTATGCGGCTGCAAGGCCACGGAAACCCATTTCATGAAGCTCCCAACAAATAGTTATTGTGCTAACATTACTTCCAGAGGCAGTTTGGAACTCGGTAGTGAGTTTTGCAACCGAGGACAGACGATTTTTACACGCTACACGCTTCAGCACTCGGCGGTCCCATTCTGTGAGCTTGTGTGGCCTACCACTTCACGGCTGAGCCGTTGTTGCTCCTAGACGTTTCCACTTCACAATAACAGCACTTACAGTTGACCGGGGCAGCTCCAGCAGGGCAGAAATTTGACAAACTGACTTGTTGGAAAGGTGGCATCTTATGATGGTGCTATGTTGAAAGTCACTGAGCTCTTCAGTAAGGCCATTCTACTGCCAATGTTAGWRTATGGAGATTGCATGGCTGTGTGCTCGATTTTATTCACCTGTCAGCAACAGGTATGGCTTAAATAYCCAAATCCACTAATTTGAAGGGGTGTCCACATACTTTTGTATATATAGTGCATCTACCTCAATTACCTCGTACCCCTGCACATGGACTCAGTACTGGTACCCCATGTATATAACCATGTTATTACCTGGTACTCTTGTGTATTTAGCCACGTTATTACCTGGTACTCTGTGTATTTAGCCACGTTATTACCTGGTACTCTGTGTATTTAGCCACGTTATTACCTGGTACTCTGTGATATAAAACCACCGTTTTTCCTGGCACTCTGGTATATATAACCATGTTATTACCTGGCACTCCTGTTGTATATAACCAGTTATTTTCCTGGCACTCTGTGTATATAACCATGTTATTACCTGGCACTCTGTGTAATAACCATGTTATTACCTGGCACTTGTGTATATAACCATGTTATTACCTGGCACTCTGTGTATATAACCATGTTATCGTTAATCATTGTGTATTTATTATTACGTGTTATTACTTTTCAATTCTATCTCGCTCTGCATTGTTGGGAAGAGCCCATAAGTAAGCATTTCACTGTTAAGGCGTCCTCATGCTTCCCACTCAAAACAGTTCGTGGTCTTCGCCTAGTTTTTTTTCTTCCGGTGGTTCGTGTACACAAACATTTTTCTTGAGGTGCGCCAAATTGGGTAGCTGAAGWCTATAGGCCCTTCGTCTGCGTTTGGTCAACAGTAGAGATTTTTGTTGTCATTCAATGAAGGAGGAATCATTTTATTAGCAATTTTTTTTCACTTGAGAAATACTGAACCAAACATATTTGTCAGGTGTAAAATTGCGAGACTAAGATCTCAACAAAAACGTCAAAATTAATGACAGAATTCTTGAGTTATCTTAGATTCTGACTATTTTGAGGAAGTGTATACCGGCTACGGCGTCTCAAAATGGACAAACAGTACTATTGCCGTTTTCTTCTTGTTTTTCAAGTGAAGGTCTTTTAAGGGAGTATGCGAACACACTCGTTTGGTTCGTCTACATGTGACGAATTAAATGTTATTTGCATAATCAACAGTGTTTACCCCCTCATTTACATCTCTGATCTAACCTTAATGACGTCATCATGACATTTGATTGAGAGTTAACACAACTGAAAGGAACATTACCTTGGGGTTGGTCCGACAGTTGTTGTTGAGTAGCCGGCTCCAGCAACAGCCGCCTTAGCCTCTGCATGTACACTGGCCGGGTGCGGTTACTTATGGGTCCCGGACTCTCTCCCATCTCCACAAGCCTGCGTCTCAGCTCCTTGTCCGTCAGGCCTTTGGTCTCTGACAACTCCTGAGCCACCACGGGCTCCTGGTTCTCCTTCCCTTTGACCACCGTTCCTCCACCGCCCTGCAGGGAGCGCCAGTCGTACAGCACTGTGTCCTCGCTGCTGGACGTGCTCATGCTGGAGCTGAGTGAGGTGTTGGCCGCKGGTGGGACGTGGGTCTCAATCAGTTCGTGACCCTGCTCCGTGTCCGTGTAGAGGTACTCCACCGGTTCCTCCAGGTCTGGTATTAGAGGACGTCCGCCTGGGGTGTAGGAGAGGCTGGCCAGCCGCTGGGGTTTGTGGAAGCGGGAGAGTCGGCTCATGCTGTAGCGTGGGGTAGTGCCCGGGGTCGAGGGGGGCCGATCTCTTTTTGGAGAGAAGTAACTGGAGCTGGATGATGATGGAGTCTGAGAACTTGACAAGGATGAGCTTGAGTCCTCTGTGGTCCAGGATTCCTCCACTCTTGGCCCAAAGCTACCAACTGTCCCATCCTTGGTCACTGCATCACTGGAGCTGGACAAATCGTCGGTTAGAAATTCACCACCGTCAAGAACATCTTTTCTCAGGTTAGTGGGTAAAGTCTCTTTGTGAGGATTTTTTAAAAAGTAACGATCCAGTAAAGAGAATTTGTCAGCTAAACTTGGAGTTATGATGACTGCGTCGGCCATGGTTTTAGAGATGAGGGTGTCCGCTTGGCTGGCACTAACACAAGAACCCTGACCTCTGTCGTCCTTAGCGATGATGAGGGTGTCCGCTTGGCTGGCACTAACACNGCGATGATGAGGGTGTCCGCTTGGCTGGCACTAACACAAGAACCCTGACCTCTGTCGTCCTTAGCGATGATGAGGGTGTCCGCTTGGCTGGCACTGACACAAGAACCCTGACCTCTGTCGTCCTTAGCGATGATGAGGGTGTCCGCTTGGCTGGCACTGACATATGACCCTTGACCTCTGTCGTCCTTAGCGATGATGAGGGTGTCCGCTTGGCTGGCACTGACATATGACCCTTGACCTCTGTCAGCTCTGAGAGTGCTAGATTGAGGCTCTTGGCTCTCATAGATGACAAATGAGTCCCCGGAAGTACTACCTGTCCTGTTTCCAGAAAAGACTGGGGTGCGACTACGACCGCATGGCGTGTCGTAAAAGACGTTGTCGCTGCCTTGCGACTTGATGTTTTGGCGGCGTGTGCGTGTCGGCGTAGGCAAGGTCTGCTCAAACAGCGAGGAGGTGGAGAGGAGGCTCTCGGGGGTCTTGCTGCTAATTACCGAGCAACGACTCAGCCGCGAGTGCGTCCTACCAGTGACAAAGGGACTTGGGGTCAGAGGCAGGTCCTCCTCCAATGCTTGAGTAGAACCAGGTCTGGGAGTGCATTCAGTCGGCCTGGGAGTGCATTCAGTCGGTCTGGGAGTGCATTCAGTCGGCCTGGGAGTGCATTCAGTCGGCCTGGGAGTGCATTCAGTCGGTCTTGTTGACAACTCTTCACCATTACCCGCTAAGACAGCATCTGGAAATATCTCTTCACAACCTGGACCTTTGGTTGGAGATATTTTGTCAGTCAATGTAAGGTTATCTACCATGCCTGGTAGTTCTACCATGGCTGGTTTTGACCTCTTTGAGCTGTTGGGAGTTTCATCAGTATCTACATTGTTAGTGTTCATTGGATTTTGTGTGTGTTTGTCGTCTTCCACACCTCTGCTTCTCACTTTACGCTCCTCGTCAGAGGGTGAGACCCGCCTGGGGGACGCCTCCAGGGTCGTAATGTAATGGTCACTATCACAGCTGCTGTACCTACTGGCTCCGCTGCTACTGCTGCTGCTAGCAGAGACACATAACGCTCGTTCAGGGACCTTCACTTCTTCTACCTGGTTCTCAACCACTTCTCCGTTCTCTTCCTCAAATGGGAAGTGTCCAACAACTGTTTTTTCCATGTCAATCTCAGTGCACTCATTATTATCCTTGGAGAATACAAACACATGTTCAGGGGACGTGACGTCGATCCCCTGGTGATGTAGGACGGTGGCCATGCGCTCTGGATCCAGGAACTCAGAGTATTCAGAGAAGTCGAGAGTACAGTCTTTAGAGTAGGCAATACCCTGACCCGCTGGCTCCTGCCTCAGAGATTCTGAACTAAAAACAGGGAAGTATTCGTCCACTTCCTCTCTGAAGCTCACACTCTTGCGGCTCGTGCGTCGTGAAAAGCAAGGCGGGAGGAGGTCCAACTGAGGAGAGAGTCTGTTCCCATTTACAGGCAGATGCAGCGCACTGCAGTCAGTGAGTGGTACGTCCTCCTGAAGTACAGGAAGTGCGGCTCTAGGACCTGCGACGGACATACGAGTGCTGGATAACATTGATGGAGGCTCCCAGTCAGAGTCCATGTCCCACTCATTGGTGTGGCGCACCTGAGGGTTAGATTTATAATCAGACGCCCCTGAATGGGATCCTCCTCTCCAACTGTGCCTGTTGCTAATAGCAGACAATTCAAAGAATGAGGTCTGACGCGTGCTACTCAGTGGACCCTCCACAAAGTCACTCAGCAAGGACATGCTGTGAGAGATAACACTACAGTCTTCGGAGTCAGTGTAGCTTGACGCGTCACCTTGGCCATTGTAAACAGCTGCAGGAAATAGAAAGGACAAAGTAATTAGAGTCTTAGAAAATCAGACAATTATAATAACATATGACATTTTTCATATGCTTTTATCCAACACATCTTACAACAGTCAGTCTGTGACCCAAGGGAATTGAACCCGTGACCTGGGCGTCACTAGCGCCTTACTCTTACCAATCAAGCCACACAGTGACACGTCACAGAGTTTGTAATGTGAAGCAGCACAAATGGTCAAAACAATGTCTTACAGTATTGGAATTGAGGCAGATCTTCCTCTGTGTCCGAGGACTGAGACTGGTGCTCCTGAAGGAGGTGGGCACATTTGTGGTTCTCCTGTTGTTGTGCCAGATCACCTGGTTTGTTCCCTTCCTGACGAGAGCAATGAGACAACATAAGGAGTAGGTGAGGCTGATTGCCATACTGTAAATGGGGTTATGAAGAAGGAAAACGTGGTGATTGTTTCAAAATCTGGACGGGGGAAAAAGTAGATATTGTCCAGTGTTTAATTTTCTGGTAACATAGTGAGACTCAGATTTTTATAAAAAAAATTATGATGCAAAGTTTGGTAACAGAATGACGGCACAAACTGTTATTCTGTTACAAACTTTGCATCTGCACTGTTCTTCAAGTAAATGTGTTTTTGCAAATGTTCAGTGGAAATTGGTAAAAGTAGTAATTTTTTCATAGAGTTGTATGGTTTGTTTAAAACTTCTAGTTCCTCCCAATCCCGGATCCGGGAGCACCCCCCACAGTAAAAAAGCTGACTAGCATAGCCTAGCATAGCGTCACAAGTAAATACAAGCATCTAAATATCATTAAATCACAAGTCCAAGACACCAGATGAAAGATACAGATTTTGTGAATCCAGCCATCATTTCTGATTTTTAAAATGTTTTACAGGGAAGACACAATATGTAAATCTATTAGCTAACCACGATAGCAAAAGAACCACTTTTTTTCTCCACCATTTTTTTCCTGCATCAGTAGCTATCACTAATTCGACTAAATAAAGATATATATAGCCACTAACCAAGAAACAACTTCATAAGATGACAGTCTGATAACATATTCATGGTATAGGATAGTTTTTTTTAGAAAAATGTGCATATTTCAGGTATAAATCACATTTCTACATTGCAGCTGCAATCTGAAATAGCGTTGGAGGCAGACGGAATAATTACAGAGACCGACGTCAATTACCAAAATACTCATCCTAAAACATTTCTGAAAAATACACAGCATACAGCAATCGAAAGACACAGATCTTGTGAATCCAGACAATGTTTCAGATTTTCTAAGTGTTTTACAGCGAAAACACAATATATCGTTATATTAGCAATACCACATGAGCTAACATCACCCAGCACTGAATCAAGCCAAAAGGGTCGATAACGTTATCGCCACCAAAAATTATTAATTTTTTCACTAACCTTCTCAGAATTCTTCAGATGACAGTCCTGTAACATCATATTACACAATGCATATAGCTTTTGTTCGAAAATGTGCATATTTAGCAGCATAAATCGTGGTTATACAATGTAATCTGTAAAAACATTGCATGCATTCTGGCCGGCGCCATCTTGGAGAAGCGCCTATTATAATAAAAAAACTATTCATAAACTTGACTAAAAAATATAAGTTGGACACCAATTGAAAGATAAATTAGTTCTTAATGCAATCGCTGTGTTAGATTTTTAAAATTAACGTTACTAGACATATAGTGTGCGTTGCGCCAGACCAGTGCCTGCAAACATGGTGATCAAACACTATTACATTTTTCCACATAAATACGGAATAACATCATAAATAGTTCTTACTTTTGGACGAGCTTCCATCAGTATCTTGGGCAAAGTGTCCTTTCTCCAAAAGAATCGTTGCTTGTTTGTAAAACGACCTCCTCAACTTCGAAACTAGCAGCTAACGATAGCTACACGGCACACACATGTCCAAATCCTCAAACGCAATACCTAAGGAAATTCAGAAAAATAGCAATATACTCGCATAAACTGATATAAATCGATTTCAAATAACTTATTTATGATGTTTCTAACACCTATAACGAATTAAAWCACAGACGMATATATCTTTGYTCAATAAAGAGTGCTTTTGAGCATGCAATTCTGATGTCCCTTCTGCGTCCTGGCGAGCGGTCGAAAGGAAGGGACACGTCACTCCATCCCCTTTTATAAACTCTGACAAACACGTAGAGAGCCCATTCCACTTCTCATTGGTTACTGACATCCAGGGGAAGGCGGGTGCAGTTCATTTCCAGCCATAGGATATACACAGACTTTTAAACTGAACCCAGATCAGAGGCTACTTTTCAGACCTCCGCAAGTCATGTCAGGAATTTCGCTGTAGATGGAGTTCTGGTTCACCCACAGACATAATTCAAACGGTTTTAGAAACTAGAGATTGTTTTCTATCCAATAGTAATAATAATATGCATATTGTACGAGCAAGAATTGAGTACGAGGCAGTTTAATTTGGAGATGCAAAAAAAGAGGAAGTGCTAACAGCGCCCCCTATTGACAAAAGGTTTTAACTTTGCAATCATTGTTTTTTTGTTGTTGTTTTTTTTACATACATTTTAAAGTGAAAAATCTCACTATGTTATCATGGAATTGCCCTGTAATAATGACCACCACACCAGAACAACTCAAAGTAGGCTAGAGAGAGACAGAGAGACAGAGAGAAAGAGAGAGAGACAGAGTTGATTCATGTTGTTTTACAGAACACTGTACAGAAGAACATAGTTAATATGTAAATGTAACCCTCCTTTGCTCCTCCTGCATTCTTACAGCATTGTGACTACTTACAAGTCTTACAGTAACGTAACTCATACCTACTGTAGTCTACATTTTAAACATAAGTGCAATAAAAGCTGAGTGAAATCAGACCCAAATGTAACCTCTCCCACCTGATCCTTTAAGTTTGCGTTCCCTCCATTCTTTAACAGCAGTTTGAGATTCTGACAGCAACCCCATACTGCAGCTACGTGCAGGGGTGTCAAGCCATCCGAAGACCTGGATGGGAAAAAAAGCTCATTTGATGCAAAGCTTTGCTGCATGCATGTTTATGACATGTTATAAGCATGTAATGGAGTCGACAGACATGTCAGCTCTGATTCTAGCTCACAAGCATTTCACACTACACCCGCAATAACATKTGCTAAATATGTGACCACTAAAATTAGATTTGATTTATATTATAGCCATGTCGCAAGATGTACGGAATGTCTAGCTATACAACATAATGGCAAGCAACATGTTCTGCACATTGAAAAACAGTAGATAAGGTTGTTTTACAGTAGAGCCTATTTAGTTGAATTTAGGTCTACAGTACCTGATGTTGGGGTCTGCCCCATGTTGTAGAATTAACTTCAGGCAGCGTATACTTTTCTCAGTCTCTTTGCCAACTGCCAAATGCACAGCAGCAACACCTTTGCTTCCGACAAGATTTGGATTTGCTCCTTGTGCGAGAAGAATCTGCACGGATCTAAAATAATGTTCAGAAAATAGTAATGTTATTGTTTTGTCACAGGTAGTGTTAAAATTGCATGTATGTAAATGTATTAAAATTGGTATAAACCTTATAGACAACAAGGTTAAAGTTAAATAGCATAGAACTAAATAGTTAACTAGCCCTGTTGTTATCTAGCCAACTATAAATAGTTACGTTAGATAGTTAACGTTACGTTCTGTACAGTAGCACATGTTATCCCTTGCATCTGTGGTAACGTTAGCCTAGTAACTCTGGCCCTTCTCATAACTCCAATGATACATGCTTGCTATAGCTGTAAATTATGAAGCTACTAGCTAGTAACGTTAAAGTAGCACAGATGGATACTCTTTGGTAGTAACGTTAGCCAGTTAGGTAAAGAGATGACAGCACATCACCTTGGTTCTCCATCATTCACAGCTTTGCACAGCTGTGTTACCAGACTGGTCTTGCTTCGATGCTGCATGACTAGCGTACTTTTGCAATATTTCGTCTGGTCATCAAAGCTATTACGTTAGCTACCGAACTAAAAGCATGCAATCGAAGTTCTCGTGCACGTCGGATTCAATATAATTGAGATTGATCGGCTTCGTATATTTATTTATGTTTTGCAAATTTGATAAACACAAATACACATTTCATCTTAGATTTCCTTTCTTGGTTTCCTGTTGTGAAGTTCCCTCCAAGTTCATAAACCCCGCCTACTTCGTATTGTTCTTGTCCGTTTCCGGCAGACGAGATGCAGTATTACGTATCGCTGCCTTTCTCAGGTCGGAGTGCGAATTACACATTTAAATA
>NC_036866.1:1318605-1336065 GCF_002910315.2 Salvelinus sp. IW2-2015 | reverse complement strand
TAAATACCTAATGCCTCACAACCCAAGTTGCAGGCCGGTGGAGAGAAACCACAAACAATTCCCTTGCTATTTCGTTATGCCTGTCATTTTGAGCCCCAAAATTGTTACGAGCGAAAATGTGGTGACACCCAACTCAGCCATCTCACAGAAAAATGTCCTCCTATCCTCAGTTATACCGCCTGCAATATAACAGGACATGCTTCACAATCTGTACCTCAACACATTCCTCACACCTCCCATCTGGGTTTTCCCCCACTAACACTAACACACATCCAATCCACTATGCACCCAGCATCAGCCTATTTTGCGCAGAAGTCCAATATCCCGCCTACAAGTAATACTGATTGTTTAATCTAGCATTTGTCAGCATTCGGACCAATTAGACTCTACCAATCAAAACTGGGTGGCATGTATTTTATTTTACCTTTATTTAACGAGGCAAGTCAGTTAAAGAACAAATACAAATTTTCAATGATGGCCTAGGAACAGTGGGTTAACTGCCTTGTTCAGGGGCATAACAACAGGATGTTTACCTTGTCTGCTCTGGATTTGATCTTGCTACCTTCCGGTTATGGGGTGCATCTCAATGAAGTAAAGAGGAATCCTTTCCTTGTTTCGTTAGTTATGAGTTATTCTTAAATTATCTTTCACCATGTATTTAACTAGATATCGATCAGTCAAATATTATTTAGCTAGATATCGACCAGGTGAAGGATAAGAGACAGAGTACAGGCCACTTTATCAATCAATTATTGAAATATATGGCTACATTCAATAGTTTTGTTTTTACAGTTTCTTTCCTTTTTCGCAGCGTCCCAAACTCGATCCCCGGGACCCCAAGGGTTTTGGTTTTGCCCTTACACTACACAGATGCTTCAAATTATCAAAGCTTGATGATTATTTGAATCAGCTGTGTAGCGCTAGGGCAAAAAAAATAAACTTGGTTCCCTAGGATGAGTTTGGGAAACGCCTGTTTTCATCCCGTCCCATTTGAATAATCAATCAGCACATATATACTCTAAAGAAATACCCGGCTACATGTATTTAAAACTTTTCATTCTATATTCCAAATTTTTATTTTTAAAAACAGGACTTCATTTGTTGTCCACAGTATTGCGTTTCATAGTAGATTTACTGACTGAAGCCATATCCGTTTATCTTTTCCTTCAATAGTCATGTTACTAACTTTGACAATAAAATGGTTAAACAAGCATTAACTTCTTCAAGAATAATTGTTTCCTACCAAAAATGTAATTTTATTTGAAATGAATTTGACTAATTGCAAGTACATTTGGATAGTTATGGAGTGTCAATGGAGGATATACTGTAGATCAGCTCAGTTTACACAACGCCATTACTATCCATACCGCTTTCCTAAATAAACATTACTATCCATACCCCTTTCCTAAATAAACATTACTATCCATACCCCTTTCCTAAATAAACTTACTATCCATACCCCTTTCCATAAATAAACATTACTATCCATTCCCTTTCCTAAATAAACATTACTTATCCATACCCCTTTCCTAAATAAAACAATTACTATCCATTCCCCTTTCCTAAATAAACATTACTATCCATACCCCTTTCCTAAATAAACATACTATCCATACCCCTTTCCTAAATAAACATTACTATCCATTCCCCTTTCCTAAAATAAACATTACTATCCATACCCCTTTCCTAAATAAACATTACTATCCATCCCCTTTCCTAAATAAACACTTACTATCCATACCCCTTTCCTAAATAAACCTACTCATCCATACCCCTTTCCTAAATAACATTACTATCCATACCCCTTCCAATACATGACTACCATACCCTTCCCTTCCTAAATAACAAACATAACTACCCATACCTCAATAGCAACATACTATCCATACCTTAAAACAAACAAAACATGGGTTTGAACATGATTACCCATATCTTGATTGAACATTAGCAATGCCAACAAATAAGGTATATCAATATTGCAGGACAGAAGAGCTATCCGGGTGTAGCTATTGGTCCCGTGTAGGTCAGTTGGTAGAGCGCAGCTCAGTTGGTAAAGCATGGTGCTTGCAACGCCAGGTTGTGGTGACTCCCCAGTTAGAAAAAATGGATGCACTTCACCTATGTAAGAGTATCTGCTAAATGACTCAAAATGTAAAATGTTCTGTTTGGTGGAATATCTGATTCAATCTCAGTAGATTAATCATAGCTGGTTCTCCACATGTTTCCTTATCAGACAGATATAATAGAGGAGGCAGGTATGAGGTCCATCGACAGAGAAGAGGTAGAGGAGACAGGTATGAGGTCCATCAGACAGAAAGACGGTAGAGGGGACAGGTATGAGGCCATCAGACAGAGGAGGAGGGCAGGTATGAGGCCCATCAGACAGAGAGGGCAGTAGAGGCCATCAGACAGGGAGAGGGCAGGTATGAGGCCCATCAGGACAGGAGAGGAGGGCAGTATGAGGCCACAGACAGGAAGGAGGGCCAGTATGAGGGCCATCAGAGGTGAAGGGAGGCAGGTATGAGGGCCATCAGAGGTAGAGGACGGGCAGGTTATGAGGCCCATCAGACAGGAGCAGAGGTAGAGAGGAGGCAGGTATGAGGCCCATCAGACAGAGAAGAGGTAGAGGAGCACAGGTATGAGGCCCATCAGACAGAGAGAAAGGTAGAGGAGGGGCAGGTATGAGGCCCATCAGACGAGAAGAGGTAGAGGAGGACAGGTATGAGGCCCATCAGAGGGAGAGAGGACCAGGTTATGAGGCCCATCAGACAGAGAAGGTAGAGGAGGACAGGTGTATGAGCGTCCATCAGACAGAGAAGGAGGTAGAGGAGGACAGAGTATGAGGCCATCGAGAGGGAGATCTCGATCCTCTCAGCTGAGAGAGAGATGGACGAGAGGTAGTAATGAGGGGCCCATCACGAGAGGGCAAAGATACGACATAGTTAATGAGGCCCCTACACGACCAGGAGAAGGCTGAGAGGTATTGCACTAATCTTCGATTCATTAACCCTCCTGTCCAACTAAGATGGACAGCACAAGCAGCGGGGCTTTACCACACCGATTGTCACCTTTTACCGCCTAGCGGTCTCTACGATCGCTACAATGCGCCCTTACAGGAAATCCACGCCCCACACCCTCGTTCCACTGGTTCGTCACCGCGCCTCAAATCATGTACCGACTGCGTTCCACCTATTGTTCTTTATTCGGATTCTATATTTGATTACTTGTTTTTTGAAAGAAGAAAAGGTGCAGAAGGAACATGGTATTTTTGTCCATTTAAAATTAACATCAAATTGATTCAGAAATTCAGTTGTAGACATGGTTAATGTTATATTATGAGATGGCCCATCAACTTAAAGTGGATTAAGCTGGAGTGAAATGGCTATTGGTTTTTATGGGAATATCTACATATTTCACAGAGAGGCCAATTATCAGAACCATCACTCCTGTCTTCCAATGGATGTTGTGTTTAGCTAAATCCAAGTTTTCATTTTAAAAGGCAAATTTAATCATTAGAAAACCCATTTATTGAATGATTTGTAGCCACAGCTGGGAACGTTGTCTTGATAAAGAAAACAATTAAAATTGGCCTTCTTTAGATAGTTACCTAGTATCTGGAGCATCAGCATTTTGTGGGTTCTTATTACAGGTTCAAAATGGCCAGAAACAAAGCACTTTTCTTTCTGAAACTTCGTCAGTCTATTCTGTTCTGAGAAATTTAAGGCTATACATGTGGAGTATACAATGCTGATAGTTACGTACCGCGCGTGCCAACGGTATGGGAACAACACCGATCACAAGACAACGTTTAGCGAAGTACGAACCAGCAATAGAAAGAGTTGATGAAGAGAGAGACGCGAGGGTTAGGTATGAGCCCTATATAGGATGGGAGAAGGAGGCCCCGGGTGCAACAACTTGAGCAGGAAGAGGGATACTAGGGATACGATTACCGATACAGGAGTGGTCTATAGAGTGTCAGTGTGAGAAACAGATGCCTTTTCACAATCCTCAACTGGCAGACTTCATGAAATAGTCCCGCAAACACAGTTCTTCAACGTCAACAGTTGGAAGAGGTCGACTCCGGGATGCTACAGTATGATCTATGGGCGCCCCATCAAGAGCTGGAGGTATGAGTTTGGAGGAGACTGGATGGTGCATGGTTTATGTGAGGCCGCCGGAGTCAGCAGACCACTATTGATGTTGCTCGTGGAAGGTTGGCTGGGCTCCCTGTTGAGGACGTGTGTCGCTAGGCTCTTGTGGCTTCTTAGGTTCTTGTGGATTTAAAATGAGGAGGCTCTGTCGTAAGGGCATCAATGCCAGGTTTCTGTGCTAAGTAGGGACCAAATGCACGAATGAGCAATGCTAGCTCTTGCTTCTGTGATCACCCTGGAAGAGGTGGGCTGCATGGTGGCCCTGGCAAAGATGGCCACGTCACTTCTGAGCCGCATGGTCAGTTCTCCTCAGTAGTCCAAAGAGGTACAGCTGACTGCTGCTTGTATATAAATTCTTGTAGAGTGATCTGGATGGGGCACGTGTGAGATAAGCGACTGCCCAGAGTTTTAGGGCGCAGAGACTATAAGGATAGTACATCTGTCGCATGGAGAACTGATTAAGGCACTTTTAAGGCAACAAAATTCAGTGCGTAACTGTTATTTAAATAGAGTGGAAGGCAACCCAAAAAGCAAACAGATAAAACAAATACAATCATTGGCTTTCGTTTTGATGTTTCGATTTCCGTATGATCTTCTGGCATAGGATAAACGCACTTGAAATTATTGAAATCTTCAATTAATACTCTGATTGTCATGCGATGAATTGGTGGGTCAATATTTTGAATTGAAAGACAGGTCAATGATTGGAGAGAATTAAACTTCCTAACATTTCACTGTTTTCAAATTTAATTATATTGTGTTTGGCCACTGTATGAAAGCTTACTCATGGGAATAAACTGCAAACTAGCCCTTTGTGTTATGAAAATAACATTTCTCTGTCAAATAAAGCTCTGACATTCCATGTTTTAAATATGTCAATTTTTAATACTTATACTGACTGCCAAAGCTAGTTCTTCCTAAATGTACTGCCAACCCCACCCTCATTTTATTTTTGCCAACAACCATGGTATTCATCACTCCAATTTTGATCAGACTAAAAGAATATTATTGCCTTATTTTGCTGTCATCATGTTCCTCTACACATTCTGTGTCAAATCTCTTAGTACGTCCCCTCTATTAACATGCACATGGCATTTGCGTCAAAATGCATCACAACGAGTACCTAGCTTCCGTTGAGTGTTCACATCTGCCACAACCGAGACTCAAGTGCAGGCAGAACTAAATAATGTATCCTCAGTACCATTCCAGTACGAGTGTCGGATAGTAAGAGCTACTTGTTTATCGTCAGCCAAGTACGGGACAGACCATTCAAAGAACACAATGCAAATACCAGACATGACGATTAGATGTTGCTTCAGGAGTCTAACGCTAATGCTCTGCTCAATAATAGACGATCAACTAGCCCCTCCTTTGACCACAACACTTAAGTTTATATATAAAAACCCCTTCTGGTTTAGACCCCAAAATACCCATTAAAGCTCATAGGAGTGGCCTGATCACACTTACACTTGCATTTTGATTCAGTGCTCATATCTTGATTGGACCAATGTTAATGCACTTAGTTGGGGAATATCTACCTACCATAGGGGAACTACAAACCAAGTCGCCTTACTCATTCATACTTTGTGGTAAACTACACTCCTAAGTTTACCGTGATAGAACTACCAAAACATCACACTACATAGTCTATGCTTTTCCAAGCGCAAGGGTTTGAGATAACACTGGTTTAGGGAACAACCGAAACACAGTAACAACACACTCACAACAGCATCCGCGCCAAAATCCAGCACAGCGCATAGCGGCCTGAAAGTCGATCTCCCCTTTCCTAAATAAACATTACTATCCATACCCCTTTCCTAAATAAACATTACTATCCATACCCCTTTCCTAAATAAACATTACTATCCATTCCCCTTTCCTAAATAAACATTACTATCCATACCCCTTTCCTAAATAAACATTTACTATCCCATTACCCTTCCTTTCCTAAAATAACAAACATAACTACCCATACCTCAATAGCAAACGATTACTATCCATACCTTAATAACAAAACAAAACATGGGTTGAAATGATTACCCATATCTTGATTGAACATTAGCAATGCCAACAAATAAGGTATATCAATATTGCAGGACAGAAGAGCTATCCGGGTGTAGCTATTGGTCCCGTGAGGTCAGTGGCTAGAGCGCAGCGCTCAGCTTGGTAAAGCATTGGTGCTTGCAACGCCAGGGTTTGTGGGTCTTGACTCCCCAGTAAAAAATGGATGCACTCACTATGTAAGAGTATCAGCTAAATGACTCAAATGTAAAAATGTTCTGTGTGGGGGAATATCTGATCAATCTCAGTAGATTAATCATAGCTGGTTTCGCCACATGTTTCCTAATCAGACAGATATAATGGAGAGGAGGCAGGTTATGAGGTCCATCAGGACAGAGAGAGGAGAGGGGACAGGTATGAGCTCCATCAGACAGGAAGAGGATGAGGGGACAGGTATGAGAGCCCATCCAGAGCGGATGAGGAGGGCAGGTATGGGCCCATCAGAGGACAGACGAGGGCAGTATGAGGTCCCATCACGAGAGAGGAGGGCAGGTATGAGGCCCATCAGACAGGAGAGGAGAGCGAAGGCAGGTCAACAGAGGAGGGCGCGCATCAGAGAGGGCACAGCAGGTAGAGGAGGGCCAGGTATGAGTCGGCATCAACGAGTAGAGGGGACAGGGGTTATGAGCCCACAGACAACAGTAGAAGAGGCAGGTTAGAGGCCCATCAGACAGGGAGGTATAAGCAAAGGAGCCCATCCAGAGAGAGAGAGGAGGGCAAGGGTATGAGGCCCATGCAGAGAAGAGGTAGGGAGGACAGCTAATGAGGCCCATCAGAGGGAGAGGAGTGGGCAGGTATGAGGCCCATTCAGACAGGAAGATGTAGAGGGACGAGGGAGGTTATGAGGGCCCTATCCAGAGGAGAGGAGGCAGGTATGAGCCCATCAGACAGTGAAGAGAAACGAGGGTAAGGTATAGGCCGTCAGAGGAGAGGGGCAGGTATGAGGCCCATTCAGAGGGAGAGGAGGGCAGGTATGAGGCCCATCAGACAGTAGAAGAGAGATGATGAGGGCCAGGTATGAGGCCCATTCAGAGGGAGAGGGGGGCAGTATGGATGCCCGCATAAGAGGGAGAGGGGGGGCAGGTATGGGCCCATCAGAAGGAGGCGAGAGGAGGTATGAGGCCAATCAGCAGCACTATGAGGCTGGGGTTGGTGGCTCCTGTGTGGCCAGGCTCTGGCTCTAGGTCTGGGATGAAGCATTCTGTGTAGGGCTCAATGCAGGCTGCGTAGGCCATGACGTGGGCAATGTAGCTCTGCTCCTGGACCCCGTGGAAGAGGTGGGCCATGGGGCCCTTGGCAAAGATGGCCACGTCCTCTGAGCCGTGGGTCTCAGAGTCCAGAGGTACAGCTGACTGCTGCTTGTAATCTTTGTGATCTGGAGGTGAGAAGGAGAGCCAGAGTTAGGAGAGAGAAAATATACATGCTGTCATGGAAACTGTAGGCCTTTTAAGGAGGATAATTAATAAACAAATWCAATCATTGGCTTTCGTTTTGATGTTCATTTCCTATGATTATCTGCATGATAAACGCATTGAAACTATTTTAATCTTCATTACATTTCTGAATCACGGGTGTATTTCATGATTAACTGATGTCAGGGATTGGGGTCAATTTGAATTGAAGACAGTCAATTTGGGAAATAAACTAACATTTTAATTATATTTTTGCAAGTCTTCTCAATAAAATGAAAGTAGAATATATTTTTTTCAAAAGTTGTATTTTTTAAAATTTTATTTTAAATGCAAATTTCTTCCTAAATGTACTGCCACCCCCTCATTTTTTTGCCAACACCATTTTTCCATTTGATCAGACAAGATTATCTTATTTTGCTGTCATTTTCCTCTACACATTCTGTCAAATTTAGAGTTCCTTATTATGATGCATTGCTCAAAAGCAAAACGTACCTGCTTCCGTTGTGTTCACATCTGCACGAGATCCATTGACTAACTTGTATCCTGGTCCATTTCCATAGAGTGTGGTGGTAAAGCTCTTTTTATCGTCAGCCAAGTTACGGGACAGACCTTCAAGACACAATGCATACCAGCATGACATTAGATTTTGTCAGTCTAACGCTAAGCTTGCTCAAATAYACATAACAGCCCCCTTGACCACATAATTATATAAACCCCTCTGTTTAGCCCCCAAAAATACCATTAAAGCAAATGGAATAGGGGGCCTGATCAATACACTGCATTTTTTGGCCATATTTGATGGACCATGTATGATGTGGCCTACCTAGGGATGCAAAGAGTGCGTATATTACTGGAAACTTCCTAAGTTTACCTGTAAACTACCAACATCTTAGTAGCTTTCAAGCAAGGGTTTGAACCGGTTCAGGGAACAAAACCGAAAACAGTAAAAGAGCGAAATCAGAACCTGGGACGAAAGTGATCTATACTGTTCCAGAAAATATATTTTTTTTAAAGGTATGGGAACCGGTTAATAAAGTTATTTTACTTTCTAGGCATTTTTTCCAGTCCCACAAAAAAACACAACAAAGCACCTATGCAAACCACTTACGTTGTCACTCAGAAACGTATTCCAGTGTCTGCCTTCCAGCTGAAAATCTTTGCCAGTGTGTGTACTTGTGTAGGCTACCTGCCCCTCCCCCGCCGAAGCCTAGGTTACTGTAGCCCCTCCCCCTCCGAAGCCTAGGTTACTGTAGCCCCTCCCCCTCCGAAGCCTAGGTTACTGTAGCCCCTCCCCCTCCAAAGCCTAGGTTACTGTAGAAATTAGGGAGATATTTTGTATTACATTATACTATAGTTATTACGTTTCACATTGGATTTATTAACCACAAAAAGGTAAGATGTGTTTTTATTCTGGTGCCACTCTGGACACACAAGCTTGTTATCTAGTTAGCTCGCTAGCTAGCTCGCTCTGGTCCAACGTTAAGCAAACTCTAGGAAGTTCAAAGACATTCAAAGTTCCTCCATAGAAGCCACTCCTCCGTAGGTATKATTCAGTAGGTCTAATTCAGAKAATGCATGTCATAACAAGATGCCCAGCGCTTCAAGCCTAGCCTCACCCTCTCTCACTCTCTCTTGTGACCAGCAAAATTTCAATCGCATCTCACGTCACCTGTCTGTCCATCGCACATGTAAACAACTATAGCTTGCACTTTCCAATACAAGCTGCTCTATCAGCACTGATTGGTGAAGTAATTTAAAATAAGTTGATTTCAGAGGTTTAAAACGGAACAGAAAAAAAACTATCCACTGAGTGTACAAAACACTAAGGATACCTTCCTAATATTGCCCTCAGAACAGCTTCAATTCATCAGGGCATGGACTCTGCAAGATGTCGAAAGCGTTCCACAGGGATGCTGGCCCATGTTGACTCCTATGCTTCCCACAGTTGTGTCAAGTTGGCTGGATGTCKTTTAGGTGGTGGACCATTCTTGATWCACACGGGGAAACTGTGAAACCCAGCAGRGTTGTAGTTCTTTTCACACTCAAAACAGTGTGCCTAACACCTACTACCACAACCCATTCAAAGGCACTTAAATCTTTTGTTTAGCACATTACCCCTCTGAATGGCAAACAATCCATGTCTCAATTGTGAAAAGGCTTGAAAATCCTTATTTAACCTGTCTCCTCCCCTTCATCTACACTGATTGAAGTGGATTTAACAAGTGACATCAATAAGGGATCATAGCTTTCACCTGGATTCACCTGATCAGTCTGTGTCATGTAAAGAGCAGGTGTCCCTAATGTTTTGTAGACTATATGTATAAGCCGGTAGTTTTGGGGGGGTTCGAACCGGTTCACAACTTTATTTTGTAGTATAAAGGGGGGAGGGGGGGGGTTCTGTTCAGAACAAAAAGACTGGAAAATTATTTTGGTTCCATCCCGTTTTCAAGTTTATTTAAACTTTATTTTATAACATGACATCTAGTGGTCTTTTTTTGGGTACTTCAGATTATCAAAATGTGTCTGCAATTATCTTTACAATGGCGGTCTACCTCGGCCTACGGCCTACACTAACGACACTGGGTCAATTATACGCTGCACTATGGGACTTCTGATCTCGACCGGTTGTGATACAGCCCAGGATCGAACCAGGGTCTGTAGTGGCACCTCTAGCACTGAGATGCAGTGCCTTAGACCGCTGCGCCACTCGGGAGCTGTAAAATAAAATAGTGTCCCCTCGGGTGCCCCTGCGTGGCCTCATCACATGTAATATACAGTGCATTCAGAAAGTACCCTTGACTTTCTCCACATTTTGTTACGTTACAGCCTTACTCTAAAATGTATTAAATCATTTTTTCCCCTCGTCAATCTGCACACAATTCCCCATGATGGCAAAGCAAAAATAAGTTTAGACATTTTTGCACATTTTAAAAATATATATAATAATAATAATATCACATTTACGTACAGTATCAGTCAAAAGTTTGGACACCTACTCATTCCAGGGTTTTTCTTTATGTTGACTATTTTCTACATTGTAGAATAATAGTGAAAACATAAAAACTATGAAATAACACATATGGAATCATGTAGTAACCAAAAAAGTGTTAAACAAATCAAAATATTTGTTATATTTGAGATAATTCAAAGTAGCCACTCTTTGCCTTGATGAAAGCTTTGCACACTCTTGGCACAGCACCACCATGCTTCACCATAGGCATGGTGCCAGGTTTCTTTCAGACGTGTCGCTTGGCATTCAGGCCAAAGATTTTAATCTTGGTTTCATCAGACCAGAGAATCTTGTTTCTCATGGTCTGGGAGTCCTTTAGGTGCCTTTGGCAAACTCCAAGTGGGCTGTAGGAAGAGTCTTGGTGGTTACAAACTTCTTCCTTTTAAGAATAATGGAGGCAACTGTGTTCTTGAGGACCTTCAAGTCTGCAGACATTTTTTGGTACCATTCCCCAGATCTGTGCCTCGACACAATCCTGTCTCGGAGCTCTACGGACAATTCCGTCGACCTCATGGCTTGGTTTTTGCTCTGACATGCACTGTCAACTATGGGACCTTATATAGACGRGTGTGCCTTTCCAAATCATGTCTAATCAATTGAATTTACCACAGGTGGACTCCAATTAAGTTGTAGAAACATCTCAAGGATGATCAATGGAACAGGATGCAGCTGAGCTCAATTTCGAGTCTCATAGCAAAGGGTCTGAATACTTATGTCAATAAAGTATTTATATTTTTTATTTCTAATACATTTGCAAACATTTATGTAAAACTTGTTTTATTTTTGTCAATATAGGTTATTGTGTCTAGATTGCTGAGGACATTTTTTTATTTAATCAATTTTAAAATAAGTCTGTAATGTAACAAAATGTGAAAAAAGTCAAGGGGTATGAATACTTTCCAATGGCAAATAATCAAATAAGATGATTTTAWAATAAAACAAATTATGACAAAGCTGTAAAACAATATCATAAATATAAACCATCAACTTAGTGAATACCATTGGTGTTTAATATGTTTACTTTGGCAAATTACCAGTAGCTTTGCAACCCTAGGCCTAAGTATGGACTTCATGATGTAGCCTACCTAAGACGGGGTTCCCTCTGTTGGAGTGCCCTCCAAAGGAGAAGACGTGGGAGTGGTCAGCAGTGACCACAGACAGAGTGTCCAGCTCACTGGTCAGTTCTGCCGCCCGCTCGATGGCATTGTCAAACTCCACCGCCTCCGTCAGGGCAAATTTGGCCCCGCTGCTATGGTGACCGTGATCAATTCTCCCCCTTGAAGTGAAAAACCCCCCCAGCAATTGTCAATATAATATGATCTTTATGAATTATCTTTATTAGTCCCCTCACTCGCAGAAGCTTTAAATAGATGTAATAGGCTGTCAAAACTGTACTCCATATTGGAGAGATGACGTCACTGTAAGAAGGAACACCATGTACCAATTGTCAACAACATGTAAGAACTAAAATGGAATGACATACTTGACAGTCATTGATTCATAGGGCTTGAGTTAAGTACCCTATATAGGCATGATTTCATCCACAATTACTCCCATACAATACACTCCCCAACTACTGTCAACTGCATTAGTTTACACTGAAAAGCTCTCGTCCTCCTAATTTGATTATCCTGGCCTAGGTTCTCTTACACAGGACATCATAATTTGGGGATGCTGTGGCCCAAGGTCATCCAGGGAAGTATTAATACTCATCTTCCACAAAGAGGTAGAAGCCTTTGGGGTTCCTGCGGAGGATCTTGATGGCTTTGTCCACCATCTCAGTGAGGGAAGGGTCCAAGSTATGGTCACGCTCTAGCTCATAGCGGCAGTCACTTGGCTCAAACAGACCTGGATTCGAAAAAGACACAGGTAAAAATCTCCAGGTAAAATGGCCAATCCATTGTTACAATATGTGGGCGAATAGAATGCACGTTTTAACAGTTGAAGTCGGAAGTTTACATACACCTTAGCCAAATACATTTCAATTTTTTTTTCTCACAATTCCTGACATTTAATCCCAGTAAAAATTCCCTGTGTTAGGTCAGTTAGGATCACCACTTTATTTTAAGAATGTGAAATGTCAGAATAATAGTAGAGAATGATTTATTTCAGCTTTTATTTATTTAATCACATTCCCAGTGGGGCAGAAGTTTACATACACTCAATTAGTATTTGGTAGCATTGCCTTTCAATTGTTTAACTTTGGTCAAACGTTCCGGTAGCCTTCCACAAGCTTCCCACAATAAGTTGGGTGAATTTTGGTCCATTCCTCCTGACAGAGCTGGTGTAATTGAGTCAGGTTTGTAGGCCTCCTTGCTCGCACACGTTTTTTCAGTTCTGCCCACAAAAATACTAATTGAGTGTATGTAAACTTCTGACCCACTGGGAATGTGATGAAAGAAATAAAAGCTGAAATAAATCATTCTCTTTACTATTATTCTGACATTTCACATTCTTAAGATAAAGTGGTGATCCTAACTGACCTAACACAGGGAATATTTACTCGGATTAAATGTCAGGAATTGTGAAAAACTGAGTTTAATTGTATTTGGCTAAGGTGTATGTAAACTTCCGACTTCAACTCTATATATTTGCAAATAAATATGGGGGATTGGAAGTGATGCAGACAATTACATTGATGCAAGCTACAATCTAATATAAGCTGATCTACCACCTAAATAAAAACATATATACATTTAAAATAATAATTTCTGACTACTAAAAGCTCATTGTTGCTTTCTAGCAGAGCAAGATGTACGTAGATTCTTACCCATCAGATAGTCTGTTTTTTCGGGATTCACTTTGTCAAATTCATCTTTGTTCCACACATACTTTGCATTCTATAAAGCAGAGGTACGGGTAAGGGTTTATTGAAAAGGGTTGAAAAATGGTGAAGAAGCAGGAAAGTGAAAGTTGTCTGATCTCATTGTGACTTATTGTCCAGATTCAGACTTTCTTTTGTTCAGCCTACAGATACCAATAACACAATGGTCACCAATTGCCAAAGTTGTCTTAGCTGGTATAACACCTTCAACCCAGCATTACCACATTGCTGTGAATGAGTCATTGATACAATTGTAGTGAAGGTTTAGTGTCTGCAGCCATGTTTTACCTGTTTGTTATTAAGCCACACTGCAGTGAGGTCAAACTTGTCGTTACGGACTCCTTTGTACGATGGGTACTCTGGGTCCTGTGTCTCATTGGAAAACATATATTTTCGTCCTCCACCAAGAATGACCTGTCACAGGACACGTGAAGGTTAATGAACAGTAGATGCTGGTTGGTTTCCATGTATGGATCAATGTTCATGCTGTGGGATACATTTTGGTAGCCTGGTGGAAGCAGTCTGATCMCTCACCATTCTATTTAACTTCACTGACAATCAACTTGTCAGCAATTGGGTTACTTTCAACCAATCAGGGGAAGGCTTAATTCAAAGCACAGTGAGGGAGTTTGATAAAGCTGAAACGTGGTGCACCGGTCTATGGCCCGTGACGTGAACAGACCAAAGTGGTGAGGGAGGAGCACCCTGTTCAAATAGAACAGTGAACCGCGTCGTTCGGTCATGTTGTCAACAAGGCAGGATGGATGCATCATTCAGAAATCTCTTTTCCATAAAAATACATTTTTTAATTTTCAAACTAGTTCTTACTGGGAAGTCAAATATAGGCAGATAAAGCGTGTTTATCCAAAGCCATCCCTTTAGCATGTGAACACAGAATCCTACTCATTACTCCATGTGTTTATCCTATGTCACTTTAGTTTTGAGCCGACGTTGTTGTCGACCAGAGCAGGGCACCTGGCTCACGCCTGGGAGGCAGCCTAGTTCCAAAATGAATTCCGGTGCAAACTCCTTCCACCAGGGCAACACCAAACTCCTTCCACCAGGGCAACACCAAACTCCTTCCACCAGGGCAACACCAAACTCCTCCCACCAGGGCAACACCAAACTCCTCCACCAGGGGCAACACCAAACTCCTCCCACCAGGGCAACACCAAAACTCCTTCCACCAGGGGCAACACCAAACACTCCTTCCACCAGTGTACCCACACAAACCCTTCCACCAGGGCACCACCAAACTCCTTCCACCAGACAACACCAAACTCCTCCCACCAGGCAACACCAAACTCCTCCACCAGGGCAACACCAAACTCTCCCACCAGGGCAACACCAAACTCCTTCCACCAGGCAACACCAAACTCCTTCCACCAGGACCACCAACTCCTCCACCGGCACCACCAAACTCCTTCCACCAGCAACACCAAACTCCTCCCACCAGGGCAACACCAAACTCCTTCCACCAGGGCAAACCCAAACTCCTTCCACCGGGAAACCCCAAACTCCTTCCCACCAGCACACCAAACTCCTCCCACGGGCAACACCAAACTCCTCCCACCAGGGCAACACCAAACTCCCCCACCGGGCAACACCCAAACTCCTCCACCGGGGCACACCAAACTCCCCCACCGGGCAAAACCAAACTCCTCCCACCAGGGCAACACCAAACTCCTCCCACCGGCAACACCAAAACCCTCCACCGGGCAACACCAAACTCCTCCACCGGGGCAACACCAAACTCCTCCACCAGGGCAACACCAAACTCCTCCCACCAGGGCAACACCAAACCCTCCCCAGGGCAACACCAAACTCTCCCAACAGGGCAACCCCAAACTCCTCCACCAGGGCAACATCAAACTCCTCCACCGGGCAACACCAAACTCCTCCCACCAGGCAACACCAAACTCCTCCACCGGGCAACACCAAACTCCTCCCACCAGCAACACAAATCTCCACGGCAATTCCAAACGCTCCTACCGGGAAACTACAAACTCCTCCACCGGGCACCGCAGAATCCACCCACCGGGGTAACCACAAACTCCTCCCACCGGGGCAAACCCAAACTCCTCCCGCCAGGGAAACACAAATCTCCTCCCACCCGCCACCCCGACAATTATTCAATCCCCTCAGTGTATATAATCAATTTGAGTTTCATAGTTCCGACTAGCACGTGAATGCGGCATAAGCCAGACTGATAAGTAAAGTGAAATAGAACGGTGGATGCAGTGATTGGGCTGGTTCCACCATAACAGAATGTGGAGTCAGTGATTGAGTTGGTTCCACCAGGATAACAGAATGGTGGATGCAGTGGATTGAGCTGGTTCCACCATAACAGAATGGTGGATGAATGATTGAGCTGGTCCACCAGGATAACAGAATGGTGGATGCAGCGATCTGCTGGTTCCACCATAACAGAATGGTGGATGCAGTGATTGAGCTGGTTCACCATAACAGAATGGTGGATGCAGGATCGTGCTGGTTCCACCATAACAAGAATGGTGGCTAGCGATCGTGCTGTCACATAACAGAATGGTGGATGCAGCGATCGTGCTGGTTCCACCAGGATAATAGAATGGTGGATGCAGTGATTGAGCTGGTTCCACCAGGATAACAGAATGGTGGATGCAGCAATCGGGCTGGTTCCACCAGGAAAACGTTTTGGGAGCAGGCTAATTTAATGTTTCAAAATGCTACATTCCAAAAAAGCTTGGAAAGTGTGGAATTACTTTTTTAAATGTAATCCTGTATGCTATCTTGAATTATCTTGCTGGATGAGTTAACTGGCCTGACTCAAAATATATGTCTTGCAATGTAAACAATACACATTCAAAATGTTTCATTCACATAAGATAATACGCATTATGGTGCTCAATATCCTTGAAAGTCAGCCYTCTTGTCTGTTATCTAAGATGGCCACTTCTGGGGTCTTACATTGATGTCAGTGTTGTGGACCAGCTGGTAGGCGATGTCACGGCATCCTGCTGTGATGTCTGCGACGTTCATGTCAGAGTCGGCGTACCAGCCCCGGTTGGCTGTGTGGGAGTAGGCGGCTCCAGGAGAGGCGTGTTGCACACGGGCAGTAGAGACGATGCCCACCGACTTCCCTGAAACGCATCACAACCACAGGCTCATGTTCATACGGCACCAACGGGAGAGAAACTGAGTGAAAGTGAGGGAAAGTGAGGGAAAGTGAGGGAAAGTGAGGGAAAGTGAGGGAAAGTGAGGGAAAGTACAACTTGTTCAATAAGAAACACTCATTTATATTTTCTATCCTCCTGATGTTTTTCTATGGTCTCTGAACCGTCTCCATATCTAGCTAACTACTCTAACTCTGAAAATACCAATGTGATATTTCCCCCTTTGACAGGTGGAGGATCGGACCCTTTTTTAACATTTTCACCTAAAATTACATATCCAAATCTAACTGCCTGTAGCTCGGGACCTGGAGCAAGGATATGCATATTCTTGATACCATTTGAAAGGAAACACTTGGAAGTTTGTGGAAATAGGAAATMAATGTAGGAGAATATAACACATTAGATCTGGTAAAAGATAATACAAAGAAAAAACATGTTTTTTCTTTTTTTTATATCATCTTTGAAATGCAAGAGAATGTCCATAATGTAATATTGCAGTTMAGGCGCAATTTAGATTTTGGCCGCTAGATGGCAGCAGTGTATTGTTKAATTTTTAGACTGATCCAATGAACCATCGCATAACTGTTCAAAATGTTTTATTAAGTCTGCCCAAATGTGCCTAACTMGTTWATTGATACATTTTCAWGTTCATAACTGTCCACTCTCCTCAAACAATAGCATGGTATTATTTCACTGTAATAGCTWCTGTAAATTGGACAGTGCAGTTAGATAAACAAGAATTTAAGTTTTCTYCCCATATAAGACACGTGTATCCATGCTAATCACATTCGCACACGTTAGCTCCCGTGGGGGGACACCGGTCCCGTAGAGGTTAAAAATAGTCCCGGGT